>NC_083768.1:1503189-1563189 GCF_963514075.1 Conger conger | reverse complement strand
CCGTGGAAACACCGCCCTCCCGTCGCCCTTGACGCACACGCCCAATCACAGAGAACTTTTTAATTCTGGTTCAAATTCCGCCAACTGAACTCACTCACACGCAGCCGGAGAGCTCGCTACCCTTCCCCAGAAACCAAGGTGTGCTCAAAACGTGTTGTTGAATTTAGTAGCGTCCATATCAAAGGGAATGTTCCTTTAACAACTTGCTATAAACAAAGTTGTTTTCTGTTGCCTGTTTTGTAATACCCTAACATTTGCTTATATTAACGAAGTAATATTTAGACATTTAACAAATGTAAACCTTGCATAAATATCACATTTGTATAATATATTTAAGGAATCCATGCTGCAAAGAATTATTCATGAATTTGGTCTTTTTCCATTACATTACGTGGCATTTAGCAGACGCTCTTATCCAGAGAGACGTACAACAACATGAGTGGACATCCTTCACACTGTCCAGACCTATTTCAGGCTTGGGTGTGCATTTACATTTATATGGCCATTTGAATATTTAATCTGCCCCAAGATTGAAGGTCCAAACCCCTGAACCCCAATACTTCCTTCCTGAAGTCCTATGTAAATGTAAATTGTTCCAAAATAGAGAACTATATTTATTAACGCCATGCAAACATGAAAATGCATCAACAAGTCAAACACATTCCATAATTTCACATGCTATTTTATTATTCACAAGCAGGCTGACTCCTTATTTATAACCATACTGAATAATAATAAAATATTTTGAGAATGTATTTAGATGCTCACCTATATGAAATGGGAAAATGCCCTCTTTTGTGTTGTCAACTGCTTTCACCGTCTTCCTCAGGAATATTCGCTCAGACAAGAGAGTCCTTTATTTTGATGTAGGCATCGCACATTTAAAAAAATATTTTTTTTAGTTGTCACTTCAATAACATGCCCGTAGTTGTTCTTTGATGAGCTGAAGTTATACTGAATTTTCTAACAAACGGATGGGGGTCACACATTTTCTCTGCAACTACATCACAAATACTGGTCAGAGAAGATTGGACTTGATGTTCGAGAGAGCCTATTCAACACGTAGATAATTGAATTTCTATGTAGAAGTACTTTTCTGGAAGTATGCAACAGTGAAATGGACAACAATGATAATTCCTCCAGAGAAATTCTCAGTAAACAAAATTGACATTTTATCAACGTTTCCCCGAGTTAGCTCATTTTTAGAAAGAGAAACTATTATACATTTTGTCGGCTGGTCACCTGTCATGAAAAGGACACTGGCATTACCTTATTTCTTGTCATCTGTGGATTTCCAAAATGCAGAGAAGGTGAGGTCCCCCAACACTTGTTTTACCACCCACATGTTACAAAATAAGGAACTGTTGTCGCTAAAGCAATGGCATCTTAAAATAGGTTACATAGATAGAACTGTGAGTTTTAACACTTTCAAACAGCATATCCTGTTACCATAATGATTGAAAGTTACACCCTGAAAAAAGGAATGAATGCAAAAAAACAAAAAAAAAAAAAAAACCCTCACAGGCCCCGCCGTGGGCCGAAAAGACTTAGGGGGCAAAACAGAAATGCAATAAGACATCTAATATCAACTGAAATGATCTGAGCAAATATGGTACTGAAACAATTCAGCAATTTTTGTGGGGCCCTAGGTGACACTTTGACACAAAATGTCCTCTCAGTACCCTGCTGGTGATGTTATCAGCAATGCTGAACGATGTTCAACAGGACAAGGGGCACAAATCATCAGAAGAGAGCATCGTCAACAAACCCACTGAAAATGTGCGATGACGGGTTGAATATACGGCCTGGTATATGCTGTTATTACAGCTCTGATAGCGTGTTATGAAAAAGCGCGTTGAGCAAGACCTCAGCCGCAGATCCCCGGCTTTTTCCCAAGAGAACAGAGAACAGAGGCAAGCCTGTAAAAACGTCAACACCCCTCGTGACACCATCCCAGGTTCTGCACACACAGGTGCCCAGACACCTGAACCGGTGCCACCTGGATACACTCTGAGGCTATTCCAAGAAATGAGTCTCTCCCTCTCTCTCCCGCTCTCCGTCTCTCACAGATTTGAGTGGAATAATAATCTCCAAATCATGTGAATAATCTCCACTGTGTTTGCAACCACAGTTCAATAGTGAGTTAGAAAAATTGCAAAACAAGAAAATGTTTTTTCCTGTGGTAAATAAGTTGTTTTTTTAGTAAAGTGGAACTCTTAAAACCACAAACACATGGCCTGACATTATGTCATTTGCCATTTATTTGGTTTTAATGAATGCATTTTGCACGCACATGCACAGACACACACCAACACACTCATAATTTAGTCCCTCAAATCAATGTGCTCTGTGAGAAAAAGGACTCCTGCATGTTTTTTTTTGCCGCACGACTGCTAAAGAAAAGAGCCAAAAATAGGCGTACTCTGCAGCTTTTCCTTCTTTGCTTCACTCCTGTATTTACACACAAAAACACCTACTCCCCATTCTCACCCCCCTACCCACACCTACGCCCCATTCTCACCCCCCCCCCCACCCACACCTACGCCCCAAAATCCTGCACAGTATGGTTTTAAAAATAGTTTACATAACTAAATAGGACTTGGAATTTTCTGGGGAACAGCTTGCTTCTTTTGCTCATTAACAAAAGGAACGTGCATCAGTCACTCAGTGCCCCTGACGACACTGACAGTCTCCCGATACCCTACCCACAGGTGCATTTACCTGTCCACTTAACACAGGTGCGTAAAGGGTTCTGCACACACAGACTCGTATCAGTTTCCCATTGTCTATTGTTGCTGGCAAATGGATTCCCACAAAAAGCCTGCTCATTGACAAGAGGTACA
Organism: Conger conger; assembly: GCF_963514075.1. NCBI lineage: Eukaryota > Metazoa > Chordata > Actinopteri > Anguilliformes > Congridae > Conger > Conger conger. The sequence continues at coordinate 1,560,346 of NC_083768.1, read as the reverse complement.
AAGCCACGTCTGTGGTCCAACAAGACTGCGATCTGGAGGGACAATGCCACCAACAAACTGATATTGTTTCTCTCGCCGCACAGATTGAATACCCACAACCCCCACCCCCAACGCAGTGAGCAGGAGCCTCACACACACACACACACACACACACACCTGTTAGACAGAAAACGCAGTGTGATGTGGCAGACAAGGTTACGCTTCAGACAACAATACGGTGTGCATTACCGACAGGAAGTCAACCGGATTCAAATACAGGATGGAAGCCGGAATAAAGGGCATTCTCAAAAGGCTTGGCTTTCAGAACGTTTATTATAGGGGTTGCCTTTGTTGCGTTGGAATAAAGGGATCTACTTCTTTGATTTGTGTGACTTATGTGATTTGCACATTTTAGATTTTTCAATAAAAAAATAAATTAAAAAAACAACCCCTCAAAAGCAGAAAAAGTTAAAGGCCAGTCTTTCTGCTTGTTGAACAGGGTGAAAACAAAGCATTTTAGAAAAATACACTCAACAGCTCCCTTAGCTTATAAGAAATGCTGAAAGGATAGTTTCTTCCACAGACCAGCCAACGGCATTTTTGGTATTTTGACAGAAATTCTATGTAACTGGTATCTGCCTGACTGCTCTGAGGTTTATATTCTGAGACAGTATGTTTAATCGCCCTGGAACTCTGGTGTAAAGAGCACAAAAAGAACAAAATAAAAATTATCAAACAAAACATCATCCCACTCATTGTAAATCAGGGATCATGAAATCACGGTCCTTGAGGGCTGAGAACTGCTGGTTTTCCCCCCTCCCTTTACCTGGGAGTCAGGCGTAATTAGTGTTGCTGATTGGCGACAGGCTGGCCAATCAGGAGCACTAATTGTTCAGTTAACCAGGGCTGGATTTTGGATTTTGCTGCTGTAGATTGTGATCTTAAAATGAAAGGATCGCTGCAATGCCCAAAGCACCAGCCCGTGCTGTGTCTCAGTGCTGACAGAAGAACTGGCCCAGGCCCTGGTTTCAGTCTTTCAGAGATCAGAGTTCCTCAGTTTCTCCTGCACTGCACTGCGCCCACACAACACTGTCCGCAGGAGTGTTTACACCTCAGGGCCCAGGTGCATATAGACAGTTCAGACTTGTCTAAGGCACTAGACCGGTCTTACTTTTACTTTTAGTCTTAATATTGAAACTGAGTTGTTCATTTGATGCTTAAAGGTTAGCCTGGGGGTGAGGCGGCTAAGTTGGAAGTAAGGCCATGGTCACCATGGTAACAATCAACTGTCTGTCTGACTTGGCTTTTTTTTTTTTTTTTTTTTTTAAAGACATGGTGGACCTGTGGCTCTTAGATCGAGCTCTAAGGAAAGAGCGGATACAAACCCCTCAGGTCCCATCCACTGGCCCACGGAACTGTGAAAGAACTGGATGAGCTGCTTTTAATCGCAGAGTACAGCAGGTACGTAAGCCAGGTATTCACAGGTAACACTCGGAGAGCTAGTACAGGCAGGCACCCTGAAACGGCTCCAGAAGCTCTGGGAAACAAAGACACGAAGAATGTTCTCATAATATTCACTGCGCTGAAACAGGCCGAGGCCTCAGGTGCCTGGCACTCGGCTGAACAGGCCAGAAGGGGGACGGCCAATACATGGCATTGTACACCAGCGAGAATCGGCACAACATATGAGGATCACAACCATCAACTATTTCTGTAAAAAACTCTCTCTCAGAAACCCTGTGGACTCGCAATCGTTAGGTGACAGCTGTGTTCTCCTGCAGGTGTCCGTTTGATACAAATGGATGACACTTATTCATACAAAGAACGATTTTCAAAAAATATTTTGCGTTGAATATTGCTGGAAATAACTGGTTGGCATTTAATCATACAGCTTGAAACAAGTCAACAGGAGAAACCTCACTCACTGATCAGTGATAAAGCACAGCACACATTAATGCCTAATCCAGGAGTGACATTTGTTCACTTGTAAAGACCAGTGGTGGAAAATCCAGGTTTGGAAAGTAAAAGTCAACAGCCAACAGCCTGGATTTTCTAATTAGCACAGTTCTTCGTCCAGGAGTTTTACACCACTATAAACCTGCTATAAACACTGTAAGCATGTACACAGAGCTACTATTTAATTGACTGCAAATGATGTGCTACTACATACAACTTCAAGTGTGAATGTAGCAATAATTATGTATTATATAACAATATGCAGTGAAGTGAAGTGAAATCATACCTGTCCACTCTTACACCAGTCACAGCAGGGAGGACGCCATTGTCAGGATATGTGTGGTATCCAGTGTTTTCAGCGTCGTCAGGATGTGTGTGGTATCCAGTGTTTTCAGCGTCGTCAGGATGTGTGTGGTATCCAGTGTTTTCAGCGTCGTCAGGATGTGTGTGGTATCCAGTGTTTTCAGCGTCGTCAGGATGTGTGGTATCCAGTGTTTTCAGCGTCGTCAGGATGTGTGTGGTATCCAGTGTTTTCAGCGTCGTCAGGATGTGTGTGGTATCCAGTGTTTTCAGCGTCGTCAGGATGTGTGTGGTATCCACTGTTTTCAGCGTCGTCAGGATGTGTGTGGTATCCAGTGTTTTCAGCGTCGTCAGGATGTGTGTGGTATCCAGTGTTTTCAGCGTCGTCAGGATGTGTGTGGTATCCAGTGTTTTCAGCGTCGTCAGGATGTGTGTGGTATCCAGTGTTTTCAGCGTACCCCCATCAGGAACAGTCTGTTCTCCCCCTCCCGATAAAACTTCAAATTCTGTTTAATGATCAGATGTGTTATCATTACTTATTCATCCAAAGCGACTTACAGTTGCTTAGACTCAGCAGGGGCCAATCCCTCCAGGAGCAATGCGTGTCTTGCTCAAGTGCCCAACAGCTGCACTGCTTACCATGGGCACACTGGGGCTTGCTGGGGGTTGAACCAGCAACCTTCTGGGTCCCATTTATATACTGTAGCCCCTAGGCAGGCTGCCTGCCGGTAAAGCTTCTGTTCATGATACAGAGACGGTACAGTACACCAAAACTGGGGAGAACAAAAAACAAAACCAGTGATATTGGGGAATATTGTGCACCTTTATTGGTCCAGAAATTGTACATTTGCAGTGAAGCACATGCACCTTTTCACAGAAACCTAGGCTCAGACAGAACTTATTTTAAAACGGATTTGTAAACAGGGTAAGGTGGAGTGTAGTGGCTTTGTTCAGTGCCAACGAGTGCAACGCTGTGCAGAGAACTAGGACAGGCACATACAACTGCTCGCCAGCAATAGAGAATTCATTTGTACCTTGTTTGCTTGGAAAACGTACTCCTTTGTACCGAAAGAGAATATTACGGTACCTTCATGGTACACTTTGTTCCTGTACCTCCATTGTACCTTCATTTCTGAAGGCAGACAGAAGATTTATGACAAGAAGTCTCTAAAAACGACTTGGGCACTTAACACAGCCGCAGGGAACGTGCGGAAAACAGGAATGATAATTATTAAAGTTCTGCCGCCGGCGTCTCTGATGTCAGTCTGAGAGACGGAGCAGGTGCGAAGCAGGGAGTCTGTACAGACAGGTGTGCAGGGAGCACACACAGGGCTTCTGTACAGACAGGTGAGCACACACAGGGAGTCTGTACAGACAGGTGTGCAGGGAGCACACACAGGGCTTCTGTACAGACAGGTGAGCACACACACAGACAGGGGAGCACGCACAGGGAGTCTGTATAGACGGGTGAGCTGGGAGCACACACAGGGAGTCTGTACAGACAGGTGAGCAGGGAGCACACACAGGGAGTCTGTACAGACAGGTGAGCACAGACAGGGCTTCTGTACAGACAGGTGTGCAGGGAGCACACACAGGGGGTCTGTACAGACAGGTGAGCATGCACAGGGAGTCTGTACAGACAGGTGAACACGCACAGGGAGTCTGTACAGACAGGTGAACATGCACAGGGAGTCTGTACAGACAGGTGAGCAGGGAGCAGGCACAGGGAGTCTGTACAGACAGGTGAGCAGGGAGCAGGCACAGGGAGTCTGTACAGACAGGTGAGCAGGGAGCACACACAGGGGGTCTGTACAGACAGGTGTGCAGGGAGCACACACAGGGGGTCTGTACAGACAGGTGTGCAGGGAGCACACACAGGGGGTCTGTACAGACAGGTGAGCAGGGAGCACACACAGGGGGTCTGTACAGACAGGTGAGCAGGGAGCACACACAGGGGGTCTGTACAGGCAGGTGAGCAGGGAGCACACACAGGGAGTCTGTACAGACAGGTGAACACGCACAGGGAGTCTGTACAGACAGGTGAACATGCACAGGGAGTCTGTACAGACAGGTGAGCAGGGAGCAGGCACAGGGAGTCTGTACAGACAGGTGAGCAGGGAGCAGGCACAGGGAGTCTGTACAGACAGGTGAGCAGGGAGCAGGCACAGGGAGTCTGTACAGACAGGTGAGCAGGGAGCAGGCACAGGGAGTCTGTACAGACAGGTGAGCAGGGAGCACACACAGGGGGTCTGTACAGACAGGTGTGCAGGGAGCACACACAGGGGGTCTGTACAGACAGGTGAGCAGGGAGCACACACAGGGGGTCTGTACAGACAGGTGAGCTGGGAGCACACACAGGGAGTCTGTACAGACAGGTGAGCACACACAGTGGGTCTGTACAGACAGGTGAGCACACACAGGGGGTCTGTACAGACAGGTGAGCAGGGAGCACACACAGGGGGTCTGTACAGACAGGTGAGCAGGGAGCACACACAGGGGGTCTGTACAGACAGGTGAGCACGCACAGGGAGTCTGTACAGACAGGTGTGCAGGGAGCAGGTACAGGCAGAATCTGCACCCACCAATAATGTCCCCAGGCTGGATTCCTGCTGAGATTTAACTCTGGTTTTCCAGTGAAACACACGCTTAGAGATGTGCTTTTGTAGTCTTGTAATAAGACCTAAGATGTTATGTTAGGTAAAAATTTTGCTTTTTTGTAGTTTCAGTTCAAGAAGTGAAATGTTCTTATTCCAGTGGCAAATCTTGAAATGGCTGAAACTGTCTTGCCTCACTGGCAATATTTTTTTGACTTATTTAGCAAAAAAGTAATAGTATGATTTCTTTTAGGTCTCAATACAAGTACTAACATAGTTAGTTGAGTGACTCATTTTTTGGTTTCGCTTTTTTGATGACTGTAATGTATTGTGATTCAGGACATGACATGCCACCTGTCTGCACATCAGCAGGAGTGCCAGGACTGGGAGAGCACAGCATCGGCAAGCTCATTAAACAGGAAAAAAAAAAAAGAAAGAAAAGAAATTAAAACACCTCACTGACCTCAATAAGGTAAATTGTGCTTAAAACCCAGAATTATCTCCCAGTAGCACATTGTAACTGTATTCAAACTATTGCTGCATTATTAACAGTGGAATGGCAGTCAGTTGAGTTACTGTATGTGAACAGTACCCGGCCAATTGTTAAAACCACGGTGAATGGACCAAGCAGTAAAAATATATTGTCCGGTATATTGTACCTCCTTTAAGCTGCACAAAATAAGAGATTTGCACAAGATAGAAATGTTGAAATTGACAGATTTTGCAGACATTTGAAGTACAACATAATTAAAGTATTGATGGAATGACACTAAACCTAAAATGATTGATATTCCAGACATAGTGCAAAAACATATTTGAAAAAAAGCACTTGAAAAGAATTTTCAAGTTGACATTGTGAGGTTTTTTTGTTATTCTTCAGACACACACAAGATCCAGATATAGTCCTTTACATATTTCTCACAAATTGTTCTGTGGATTGTCTGTAAATACAGTGAATGGTGAAACCATTTTATGAAGCCACACAGAGAAAAAAAAAAAAGTAAGTTATGATTTAAAACACATTACAATGCAAACACGCTGAGTGCATTAGTCAATCAATAAAGGAATACATGGGTCCATTAAATTCAGAATCTGAACGAAAAGTTAAATATTTAAAAGTATAGAATAGCAATCATAAAGAAGAAAAGTAATAGCACTGCTCCTAAGCTGAACAGTCTGAATAAAGTTTCTAGGTGGAAGTATGCCCGAGTCGTGAGTCACTATTTTATTGCAGTATTCAGGACCCAGGCGGGTTTGTAGAGAGGGCTGGCGGATGTGGCGTGTGATTGGCTGAATTACAGAGGCGGGAAAGGCGAGCTGCCGCTCCGCTTCACTGATTGGGTGACAGACTTCGCCGCGCGTCCGTGGGGAAGTCTCAGATCTGCGTCTCAGATCCTGTACTTCATCTTCCCCCGCTCGCTGATCACACAGATGTGCTGAAAGAGACCGACCAATCACGTCATTACACTGCCACCACCCGGCACACCCACCACACTGAAGTCACTGAAGAACATCAGCATCACCAGGACCAAATCACTGGTTCTTACAGTTTGTAATATCAGGACCCCCAAAAAATGCACAAGGACAAGATAATAGAGATGGCCCATTTAATGTTCATACATGTGTGAAGTAATCGAACAATGATTAGTGTTATAAACTAAAGTACATGCCACGACTATCTTTGCTTTACACAGCAATGACAAGGAAAATCCAGCCCTGGTTTTCTCCCAGGCAAGTAACTGAACTGTGTTCATACCCGACTCCCAGGTAAAGGGAGGGTGAACACACCCGACTCCCAGGTAAAGGGAGGGTGAACAGCTGACTCCCAGGTAAAGGGAGGGTGAACACACCTGACTCCCAGGTAAAGGGAGGGTGAACACACCTGACTCCCAGGTAAAGGGAGGGTGAACACACCTTACTCCCAGGTAAAGGGAGGGTGAACACACCCGACTCCCAGGTAAAGGGAGGGTGAACAGCTGACTCCCAGGTAAAGGGAGGGTGAACACACCTGACCCCCAGGTAAAGGGAGGGTGAACACACCTGACTCCCAGGTAAAGGGAGGGTGAACACACCTGACTCCCAGGTAAAGGGAGGGTGAACACACCTGACTCCCAGGTAAAGGGAGGGTGGAAAACCAGCAGATCTCAGCCCTAGAGGACCGTGATTTGACGATCCCTGAACTAAAACATCATGAGGTCAAAAGTCGTATAAAAAGGTGCAGGCGACTAAAGGGGATCGTGGGAGTCGTTGAGCAGACCGACCCAGAACTGACAACAGACCTCCCCTCCTGCCCCCAGTCACATACAGACCTCCTCTCCTGCCCCCAGTCACATACAGACCTCCTCTCCTGCCCCCAGTCACATACAGACCTCCTCTCCTGCCCCCAGTCACATACAGACCTCCTCTCCTGCCCCCAGTCACATACAGACCTCCTCTCCTGCCCCCAGTCACATACAGACCTCCTCTCCTGCCCCAGTCATACAGACTGACCCAGACCTCACCTCCTGACCCCGATCCAGACAGACAGACTACAGACACTGCAGCCCTGCAGACTCCAGTAACTCCGCTTGTTGTGTTCGTGTCTCACAATAAACATCCCGCTCTGTTTACTGTGACCCGCTGAGCAGCATAACAAACGGAGCATTTCCCTCTCTTTGGCGAAAGGCAGAGGGAGGATTGTGGGTCAAACACAGAGACAGACTTAGTCATAGGCTAAATTCAATTTTGAAAGGATATTAGGACATTAGTCTGGGGCCATAATATACATTTAAAGTTTCTTACATCGCTATATTTTAATAACACCCAGGATTCAGGGCTGCAGGGATGATTCATTCAGGATAGGGCTCTGAACTACGCTAGTTAAACAGTCCTTTTGTGCAAGTATCACAAAACAAGGCTGCCAGAATGAGTTTGCCTGCTCAACTCATCTGGTTCTTTCACATTTTAAACCCCTGCAATGGCAGTGAAAACATCACTAAACACAAAACTGCTGTATTGTGAGGAGCTGGGAGGTGCTGTGTGTGTGTGCAGGGGGAGGTGCTGTGTGTGTGTGCAGGGGGGAGGTGCTGTGTATGTGTGTAGAGAGGAGGTGATGGGTGTGTGTGTGTGTGCAGGGGGGAGGTGCTGTGTGTCTGTGGGTGTGTGTGTGTGTGTGCAAGGAGGAGGTGCTGTGTGTGTGTGTGTGTGTAGAGAGGAGGTGATGTGTGTGTGTGTGTGTGTGTGTGTGTGTGTGTGTGTGTGTGTGTGTGTGTGCAGGGGGAGGTGCTGTGTGTGTATGTGTGTGTGTAGAGATGAGGTGCTGTGTGTGTGTGTGTGTGTGTGTGTGAGTGTGTGAGTGTGTGTGTAGAGAGGAGGTGCAGTGTGTGTGTGTGTGCGTGTGTGAGTGTGTGTGTAGAGAGGAGGTGCTGTGTGTGTGTGTGTGTGTGTAGAGAGGAGGTGCTGTGTGTGTGTGCAGGGGGGAGGTGCTGTGTGTGTGTGTAGAGAGGAGGTGGTGTGTGTGTGTGTGTGTGTGCAGGGGGAGGTGCTGTGTGTGTGCAGGGGGGAGGTGCTGTGTGTGTGTGTGTAGAGAGGAGGTGGTGTGTGTGTGTGTGTGTGTGTGTGCAGGGGGGAGGTGCTGTGTGTGTGTGTGTGTGCAGGGGGGAGGTGCTGTGTGTCTGTGGGTGTGTGTGTGTGTGTGTGTGTGTATGTGTGTGTGCAAGGAGGAGGTGCTGTGTGTGTGTGTGTGTAGAGAGGAGGTGATGTGTGTGTGTGTGTGTGCAGGAGGAGGTGCTGTGTGTGTGTGTGTGTGTGTGCGTGCGTGTGAGAGAGTGTGTGTGTGTGTGAGTGTGTGTGTGTGTGTGCAGAGAGGAGGTGCTGTGTGTGTGGGTGTGTGCGTGTGTGTAGAGAGGAGGTGCTGTGTGTGTGTGTGTGTGTAGAGAGGAGGTGCTGTGAGTGTGTGTGTGTGTGTCTGTGTCTGTGTGTGTGTGTGTGTGTGTGTGTGTGAGAGAGTGTGAGTGAGTGAGTGTGTGTGTATAGAGAGGAGGTGCTGTGTGAGTGAGTGAGTGAGTGAGTGAGTGAGTGAGTGAGTGAGTGAGTGAGTGAGTGAGTGAGTGAGTGAGTGAGTGAGTGAGTGAGTGAGTGAGTGTGTGTGTGTGAGTGAGTGAGTGAGTGAGTGAGTGAGTGAGTGAGTGAGTGAGTGTGTGTGTGTGTGTGTGTGTGTGTGTGTGTGTGTGAGTGAGTGAGTGAGTGAGTGTGTGTGTGTGTGTGTGAGTGAGTGAGTGAGTGAGTGTGTGTGTGTGTGTGTGAGTGAGTGTGTGTGTGAGTGTGTGTGTGTGTGTGTGTGTGTGTGTGTGTGTGTGTGTGTGAGTGTGTGTGAGTGTGTGTGAGTGTGTGTGTGAGTGTGTGTGAGTGTGTGTGTGTATGTGTGTGTGTGTGAGTGTGTGAGTGAGTGTGTGAGTGTGTGAGTGAGTGAGTGAGTGAGTGAGTGAGTGAGTGAGTGCGTGTGTGAGTGAGTGAGTGAGTGCGTGCGTGCGTGAGTGAGTGAGTGAGTGTGTGTGAGTGTGTGTGTGTGTGTGAGTGTGTGTGAGTGTGTGTGTGTGTGTGTGTGAGTGTGTGTGTGTGTGTGAGTGAGTGAGTGAGTGAGTGAGTGAGTGAGTGAGTGAGTGAGTGAGTGAGTGAGTGTGTGTGTGTGTGTGTGTGTGTGACTCACGCTGCTGCAGCTCCTCCTCTAAGACTGGCTGAGTAAACTAAGCTCCAGATGTGGGAATGCAGACTCACGTTCAGGTCTCTGAAATACTCGTTGTAGTCCAGGGCGTAGCCCACAACAAATCGGTTTGGAATTTCAAACCCGACATCTGCTCACACGAAACAGAGAGGAAACAGACAAAGACAATAGTGTAAAGTAAAAAAAAAACAACATTAAGGGCAGTGCAAACTAAAATAATAGAAACAAGAAATGTGGTAATTCATAATATCATAAAACTACCAACATTTACAGGCCATTACAATTATATGTACAGAATAAACACTAAAGAATGCCATCAGCTTAATGCTATCACATTATATTCCCTACCACACATAGGAATGTGTTTTGATCCCTGTAAAACCACTTTTAACTGGACTGCTGTGAACAGTAAGGCTACAGACTAGGTAGGATTTTCAGGTGAGAAATGCAAAACTTGCTCATGAGAATATAAAACTGCCGATGCTGAAGCGGAGTTTACGTACAGTCTGGGAGGATTCCGACCCCATCCTCCACCCTCTTCACCAGCAGCCTGAAACAGGAAACAGGAAACAGGAAACAGGAAACACTTCACGCGCAGGTCATCCCATTTCCTGCCATCCACATCAATACGTCGCTTATTTTGCCCCTCCATTTCCTGCTCCCAGCTCCGCCCACCAGGTGAGGGAATGACAGGGGAGAGAGAACAGGAGGTGAGGAGGGCGGCCTGTAGCGTAGTAGTTAAGGTAAATGACTGGGACACGCAAGGTTGGTGGTTCTAATCCAACTGTAGCCACAATAATATCCGCACAGCCATTGGGCCATTGAGCAAGGCCCTTAACCCTGCATTGCTCCAGGGGAGGATTGTCTCCTGCTTAGTCTGTACGTCGCTCTGGATAAGAGCGTCTGCCAAATGCCAATAATGTAATGTAAAGGAGGGGAAAATGGACAACACATGAATTAGGGGAACAACATGTGCTGGGTCCCTCTAACGTCAGTACGGACCCAGGTCAGTTACAGGCGTGGCAGACGGGCAGAGGTGGAAATAAACTTCAGCAAAGGAGGCTAGCACAGGGACCGTTTGGGCGCTTCCCCGCTCCTGGCTTCTAGTTCCTAGAAGGAACACTTAATCGGCTGGAATCTTTTTAAGGACGGTGGACGTCAACCAATTTCCGGGTCAGGCGAAGAACAAGGAGGCAGGAGGTGAAAGATAAGCAGTTGGGAAGAGCCCCACGTGACCCTGTTAAAACCCCCACCACCAGGACAGACGGCAGGCTGAGGAACTCTGCGCCCTCAGCTCTGGTGAGGTTTCGGTTATTACCCGGCCACTTTCACCATCTTGGGCCTGAAGGTCTCCACGTGCTTCAGCAGGGCGCTCATGGTCTTCCCCGTGTCCACGATCGCCTGCAACGGGACGGACGTGGAGTTCACAAACACCTTCCGCACAGAACACCCCCCTCTTTACACCAACACTTACTGCATATATGTGCACACACTGTGGGGGAAATATGCATCTGAGATTTAAAATAGAGCATCACAAAAGATTATTATCCACATTTTAACTTTCAAGTTCAACACATTTTTTAAAAACATGTATATGTTGAAATATAGCATAGAGATTGTCTCTACAGCTGTGTCTGAGTGTTTATCTGTATGTGTGTTTATCTGTACGTGTGTACGTGTGTGTGTGTACGTGTGTGTGTACGTGTACGTGTGTGTGTGTACGTGTACGCGTGTGTGTACGTGTAAGTGTACGTGTGTGTGTACGTGTATGTGTGTGTGTGTGTACGTGTGTGTACGTGTGTGTGTACGTGTGTGTGTGTACGTGTACGTGTGTGTGTACGTGTGTGTGTGTACGTGTGTGTACGTGTACGTGTGTGTGTACGTGTACGTGTGTGTGTACGTGTGTGTGTGTGTACGTGTGTGTACGTGTACGTGTGTGTGTACGTGTGTGTGTACGTGTACGTGGGTGTGTACGTGTACGTGTGTGTGTACGTGTACGTGTGTGTGTATACGTGTACGTGGGTGTGTACGTGTGTGTGTACGTGTACGTGTGTGTACGTGTGTGTGTACGTGTGTGTGTACGTGTGTGTGTGTGTACGTGTACGTGTGTGTGTGTACGTGTACGTGTGTGTGTGTACGTGTGTGTGTACGTGGACGTGTGTGTGTACGTGTGTGTGTGTACGTGTGTGTGTGTACGTGTACGTGTGTGTGTACGTGTGTGTGTGTGTACGTGTGTGTGTACGTGTACGTACGTGTACATGTGTGTGTACGTGTGTGTGTACGTGTACGTACGTGTACATGTGTGTGTACGTGTGTGTGTAAGTGTACGTGTGTGTGTAAGTGTACGTGTGTGTGTAAGTGTACGTGTGTGTGTACGTGTGTGTGTACGTGTGTGTGTACGTGTGTGTACGTGTGTGTGTGTGTGTACGTGTGTGTGTACGTACGTGTACGTGTGTGTGTACGTGTACGTACGTGTGTGTGTACGTGTGTGTGTACGTACGTGTACGTGTGTGTGTACGTGTGTGTGTACGTGTGTGTACGTGTATGTGTGAGTGTGTGTGTGTGTATGTGTACGTGTGTGTGTGTACGTGTGTGTGTACGTACGTGTGTGTGTACGTGTACGTGTGTGTGTACGTGTGTGTGTGTGTGTGTACGTGTATGTGTGTGTACGTGTGTGTGTACGTGTGTGTACGTGTGTGTGTACGTGTGTGTGTACGTGTATGTGTGTGTACGTGTGTGTGTACGTGTGTGTGTGTACGTGTACGTGTGTGTGTGTGTACGTGTGTGTGTGTACGTGTGTGTGTGTGTACGTGTGTGTGTGTACGTGTGTGTGTACGTGTGTGTGTACGTGTGTGTGTACGTGTGTGTGTACGTGTGTGTGTACGTGTACGTGTGTGTGTACGTGTGTGTGTACGTGTGTGTGTGTACGTGTACGTGTGTGTGTGTACGTGTACGTGTGTGTGTGTACGTGTACGTGTGTGTGTGTACGTGTACGTGTGTGTGTGTACGTGTGTGTGTGTACGTGTACGTGTGTGTGTACGTGTACGTGTGTGTGTGTACGTGTACGTGTGTGTGTACGTGTACGTGTGTGTGTGTACGTGTGTGTGTGTACGTGTGTGTGTGTACGTGTACGTGGGTGTGTACGTGTACGTGGGTGTGTACGTGTACGTGTACGTGTGTGTACGTGTACGTGTGTGTGTACGTGTACGTGTGTGTGTACGTGTACGTGTGTGTGTACGTGTGTGTGTGTACGTGTGTGTGTACGTGTGTGTGTGTACGTGTACGTGTGTGTGTGTGTACGTGTGTGTGTGTACGTGTACGTGTGTGTGTGTGTACGTGTGTGTGTGTGTACGTGTGTGTGTACGTGTGTGTACGTGTGTGTGTGTGTGTACGTGTACAGGTTCAGTTTACCGCTGGCCGTCCCCTGTGTGTCTACACTGAGCGGAGCAAGGGCTTCTGACCGCATCTCCGTTTTCCCAAACAAAGCTCACGCCTCCCTGTCTTCTGCATCGTTAATAAAGAAACGCAGACCTGGCCGTGTGTTTACTGCATCTTAATTTAATCTCGAGTACTTCCCAAATGTTTCAGCAGTAATATGGACGTGTTTGTTTGTTTGTCTGCTATGGTTTGTCCCCCTGTGAGGACTGCAGCCGGATGGGGAACTTCAATAGCGGCGTTGTGCGCCATCAGTGAGCAATCGCTGTCCTCGCCAAAGAACTATGAAGTAGGTTCCGCAAGAAACATTTGCAGGTCATTTCCGACCAAGGAGAAAACTAGGCCTGGAACTAGGTCAAACTCCACAAACATGACAACTCATAAGTGAATGTGGAGCAACAAACGAAGGCTGATTATTTATGGGCCGTACAAATACAGTAAGTCACAATTACTGCTAATGGCTTCCGCTTACACAGCGCTGAACACTTTAATTGGCACATTCTGTCACAACCGTGTTTTGAACACACAGAAAGCCAAAAACTCTAAACTGCATACTGTATCAGAAAGACATTTGCTGAGGGAACTGAATTGGGGATAGCTTCGACAGAGAAAAAAAGGCTTGTTATTTCTTGTTGTAAACAAGGCGGTCATGTTATTCTCTGTGACAGACCACTAAGTATCGACTCAGTATGACAAATTATGTAGTTTAAATTAGATCCCATAGATGTAGGAATGAGTTCAGAGTATATGCAGAACTTCTAGTGGAAGGTGGACATGAAATTCCAGCATCCATACTGAGGAGCGTTCACTGGAGGGACAGTTCACTGGATGGACAGTGCAATGGAACGGCAAGAATGATCAGACACATTCATACTGCAATGCCTGATACTGGCCTCTCCATCTGACACAAGTCCTTCAGGAAATGGAATATACTGCAGTAAGTGTCACATTGGGAGAAATGGAATTCATCTGATGACAGTGACATATAATTCAATATCTTCAAGCTAAAATAATTAGCATATTTCCCAATATACTGTGAAGTGTAGCAGTAGATTGATGACATATTTATTCCAATATAGTTTTTTAAATATAATCCACTCCAACAGGCTTGTTTGTGTTCAGGGCAGACATGTCTGGACTTCATCCACCCCAACCCAACACTGTCACAGACACCTGGCCGACTTACCTCTACAATTAACACATTCTTCACAGCAGGTCAAAACAAAAAAGAAAAGGAAAAAGAAAAAAGTGTTAGAAGTTCAGGAATACATAACCGCATGTCAAGCTGACACCGATTCTCAAACTGCAGTTATCAAACCAGCAGAGTTGACACAACGCCTTCGCCCCAAAGACCCCCCCCCAAACACACACACACACACACACACACACATAAACACACTTCTCATGAAAACACTCATTAAACAGCTTTCCTCTTCTGCCTAACCACTCCAAGGCCATTTTGTGCGAATGCTTTCAATGGAGGCAACATCTAAGTCCCTGTGTAGCAGTGATAAATATGGCATTGCATGCTAACCAGACCAGGGTGAAATACCCAATCGTCTTGGATTCAAATACTTTTCTGCATTCGATTGATCGAGCAACATACAGTGGGGGGGGGGGGGGGGGGTTCGCATAGGCTCCAATACACCAGACAAGCTCAGCAAAGTGTAGGAAAGTATTTGAATCCAAAAGTATTTGACCCAGGTTTGATGCTATTCATACACTGTTTTAGGTTCACAGAGTTCACACAATTAGGCCTTTAAGCATCGACTCGAATGCGACCGACACAACTTTCATTTCTACACAATAAAAATAAATAAATAAAAAAATGAAAAAAATTTAAAAAGCTGATGTTTTCGGTTTCTTCAAATCTCCCAGGCTCTGGCCTCCTTGACTGGCCAATGGAGCGTGACGCGGCCGACCGCCGATATCCACGGGGAAAACCCCCACGTTTCCAGCTGAGACGAGGCTCGCCTTGCTGCCAGTCAAACCGCTCGCTCGCTGCCATTGGCCTAATGGAATGTGAGCCACACCCACTCTGTGCAGCGATGATGTCACGGCATGTGACTCACGAGCTCCAATGAGCAGCTGATGATGTCATCACACGAGCTCCACCACCCAGTCGCTTCTGCTGCTGAGGCCAACAGACTCAGAGTCCACACTGCACCCTGTCTCAAGTGTTTAAGTAAAGTAAAAAATATCTTTCTCTGAAGTAGAAAACTTGTTTGAAGTCACCGTTTGAAACTTGGAATTCTAATCTTGGGTAGATAAGAGCCTTCATTATCCACACTGAGCAACGAGGCAGGAGTGCATGACGAGATTGATAACTGTAAAACACATGACCGAAATCTAGATAGATCATCCAGAAACAGAAATGCAAGTCTGTCACCTGAGCACTTAAAATAAACAACAACAAAAAACCTTCACCCCTTGATTACATCACTAACATGTTCACACACACACAAACACTGTAAACCACTGCACTAATACAAATCGCACAAGTTCTACACAGCTATTAATAACTAAAGCACACAAACATATCAGCAGTTTACGCACACACACAAACACAAACAGCGCATGATTCACGAGTACATCTGAACAGACGGGAGCAGGACATCTCTGCTGGAACCTTCTGGAAAGAGGCATCTCCCAGGACAACACCGGTGGTCCCAGTCACATATTCACACCAAGTTAATGGCCCTCGTGTAGTAAATGTAATAAATACTCCTATCCAAAGCCACTTTACCGCTGGCTTTTTTAGGCTGTAAAAGAAGAATCTTTGGCCCCACTCCACCGCTGAAGTAACGTCCAGCTGTAAGTCATCCAGCTCCTCCCAACGGCCAAAACAGACCCACAAAGAAGCCCTCTGACACAGCGTGCTGGTGACTGATGGGTGGTGTGTTTGCTTCAGCAGAACTCCCTCTGGGTGAGTTATTGAGTGCAGGAACACGTTTGAGGGATAGACACCCCGCCCCTTCCTCTCTCAGACAAGGTGGACCCACAGACCATCAGACCTGGGTCAAATGTGTAATCGGTTTGGAATCAAACACTTTTATATGCTTTACTGAGCTGTTCTGGTGTGAACTCTAACCTCGATACCTCGGTTACCAGGCTCCCAGACTGAGTCGTGTGGGGATAGGTTCTCCTTCGACACAAAGTCGCAGAGATGAGCCCCTCTCCCATCTGAAGGAGAGTGCCCCCGGTGGCTCCGGATGTCAGGACCGTTACACAGAGCACCGCTGAGTCAGGGCCGTTACACAGAGCACCGCAGCGTTACGCTGAGTCAGGACCGTTACACAGAGCACCGCAGCGTTACGCTGAGTCAGGACCGTTACACAGAGCACCGCAGTCACGCTGAGTCAGGACCGTTACACAGAGCACCGCAGCGTTACGCTGAGTCAGGACCGTTACACAGAGCACTGCAGCGTCAGGACCGTTACACAGAGCACCGCAGCGTTACGCTGAGTCAGGGCCGTTACACAGAGCACCGCAGCATCAGGACCGTTACACAGAGCACCGCAGTCACGCTGAGTCAGGACCGTTACACAGAGCACCGCTGAGTCACGCTGAGTCAGGACCGTTACACAGAGCACCGCTGAGTCAGGACCGTTACACAGAGCACCGCTGAGTCAGGACCGTTACACAGAGCACCGCAGCGTTACGCTGAGTCAGGACCGTTACACAGAGCACCGCAGCGTTACGCTGAGTCAGGACCGTTACACAGAGCACCGCAGCGTTACGCTGAGTCAGGACCGTTACACAGAGCACCGCTGAGTCAGGACCGTTACACAGAGCACCGCAGCGTCACGCTGATCTCCTGCCGCCTCGCTAAATGCTCATGTTTATTTTGGCCGAAACGACCCTCAACTGAGCTTGGCTGCTGTATTGGCTGCTGTATTGGAAGCTATGAAACAGCCAAACTCTGCCTTCCGCTCCTCCTGCTGGGCTCAACTGCACCAGGCAAGATCAACCGAGCACAGAAAAGTATTTGAATCCAAAACCAATGTACATATTTGAGGCAGGACTGATCGGGTGAATCTGGGCCCAGGCTTAGGGAGGTAGATAACTACACGGAGTAAAACACAGACTCTTTTCACTTCAGTACATGTTCCAGATTTGGGAGGGCTCTGGGTTTCACGCAGTAATCCTGCTTCGAGGACCCTGACCTGGTACAGCCATCTCCCTGTGACACACAGAGCTGCCCAGAACCCTCGGTACACACCTTCCCCCGCAGAACAGAGAGGTCCTCTGCTCCCACGATGTGCAGGTCCTCTGTAGACTTGTCATTCTACAAGAGATAAAAACAAATGAATGCAACACTTAACAACCGTGTGGGTGGTGTGTGTATATCAATGTTTCAGTGTGTGCGTGATTGTGTGCATACCTGAATGTTTAAATGTGTGTGTGCATGTGTGGGTGTGTGCCAATGTGAGTGTGTGTTTGTGTGCTGTCTGTGTGTGTGTGTGTGTGCGTGTGTGTGAGAGAGTGTGCGTGTGTGTGTATGTGTGCGTGTGTGTGTGTTTGTGTGCATGTGTGTGTGTGTGTGTGTATGTGTGTGATAAACCAGCAATATTAAGAATGTTCTGACACCACCTCTTATCAGCTCAGATATAGTGTTTCTGACCCACAGACTTTCACTCGTTCCCCCAGTCACTTTCACTCGTTCCCTCAGTGACTTTCACTCGTTCCCTCAGTCACTTTCACTCGTTCCCTCAGTGACTTTCACTCGTTCCCCCAGTCACTTTCACTCGTTCCCCCAGTCACTTTCACTCGTTCCCTCAGTGACTTTCACTCGTTCCCTCAGTGACTTTCACTCGTTCCCTCAGTGACTTTCACTCGTTCCCTCAGTGACTTTCACTCGTTCCCCCAGTCACTTTCACTCGTTCCCCCAGTCACTTTCACTCGTTCCCTCAGTGACTTTCACTCGTTCCCTCAGTGACTTTCACTCGTTCCCTCAGTGACTTTCACTCGTTCCCTCAGTGACTTTCACTCGTTCCCTCAGTGACTTTCACTCGTTCCCTCAGTGACTTTCACTCGTTCCCTCAGTCACTTTCACTCGTTCCCTCAGTGACTTTCACTCGTTCCCCCAGTCACTTTCACTCGTTCCCCCAGTCACTTTCACTCGTTCCCTCAGTGACTTTCACTCGTTCCCTCAGTGACTTTCACTCGTTCCCTCAGTGACTTTCACTCGTTCCCTCAGTGACTTTCACTCGTTCCCTCAGTGACTTTCACTCGTTCCCTCAGTGACTTTCACTCGTTCCCTCAGTCACTTTCACTCGTTCCCTCAGTCACTTTCACTCGTTCCCTCAGTCACTTTCACTCGTTCCCTCAGTGACTTTCACTCGTTCCCCCAGTGACAGTCATTCAACCTGATTTCAGTGATTTCAGTTTGCCGACACGGTGCAGAGCAGCCAAAGTAAACAGGCCAACAAGACGGGTGCTCAATGCTTCGGACTGCAGAGAACAACTTCAGAGGGAGGGAGGGAGGGAGAGAGGTAGAGAGACCAGGAGGGACGGAGAGGGAGGGAGGAAGAAAGAGAGAATGAGAGAGAATGAGAGAGAGAGAGAAGTTTGTTTCTCTGCGCCTGATTGATCGTTACTGATCGCCCCACGGCACACTTTCCACAGCCTCAGGTCTGGAACAAAGGAGCAGGGATCTCCCTCTCCGTCTCAATCAATCAATGACCTAATCAATGAACCAATAAATCAGCCGACCAGCCGACCATCCGTCTGTCCGTTTCTCCATCCATAGCCTCAAGGCCCACTCCGTCTCGTCTGACCGAACCACAGACACGCAAACAAGGCCCTGAATGTTCAGGCCTGCCCCTATGGGTCAAAGGTCACCTGCCGAACCACATGATTCACATGCCTCAGACAGCCAATGAAGCCAAGCCAATCACAGCCTCTTCTGACCTCGCCCAATTAAACGCTCCAAGCCTTCTCTTTTTACAGGATGGCATGCGTGACACCCATTTCCTGTAACAGGCGTAATCAGATTAAGCTTATTAAACCACTCTGTAGAGCGTGGTGATTCACTGGGGTAAATATCGAGCATCGGGGAAAACATTTCTGCCCAAACGACACACATCCAGGAAAGGACAAACACAGGTGCATGACCCAGAAGGTTGGGCTGGTGTAGCCAAGATAGGATCTGCACAGCTGCTTAACCCCACATTGCTCCAGGGGGGACTGTCCCCTGCTTAGTCTAATCAACTTTAAGTTGTTTTGGATAAAAGTGTCAGCCAGAATAACTGATAATGTACTATTGGGACATAAGCACTGCACAGCCAATACATGTTACCTTTATAGTAAAGGAGATATGACAGGTGACAGGTGTGTGAAGGTGTAGACAGGTGTGTGTGTGTGTGTGTGTGTGTGTGTGTGTGTGTGTGTGAAGGTGTAGACAGGTGTGTGTGTGTGTGTGTGTGTGTGTGTAGGTGCATACAGGTGGCAGGTGTGTGTGAAGGTGTAGACAGGTGACAGGTGTGTGTGTGTGTGTGTGAAGGTGTAGATAGGTGACAGGTGTGTGTGTGTGTGTGTGTGTGAAGGTATAGACAGGTGACAGGTGTGTGAAGGTATAGACAGGTGACAGGTGTGTGTGTGTGTGTGTGTGTGTGTGTGTGTGTGAAGGTATAGACAGGTGACAGGTGTGTGTGTGTGTGTGTGTGTGTGTGTGTGTGTGAAGGTATAAACAGGTGACAGGTGTGTGAAGGTGTGGACAGGTGACAGGTGTGTGTGTGTGTGAAGGTGTGGACAGGTGACAGGTGTGTGTGTGTGTGAAGGTGCAGACAGGTGACAGGTGTGTGAAGGTGCAGACAGGTGACAGGTGTGTGTGTGTGTGTGTGTGTGTGTGTGTGTGTGTGTGTGTGTGTGTGAAGGTGCAGACAGGTGACAGGTGTGTGAAGGTGCAGACAGGTGACAGGTGTGTGAAGGTGCAGACAGGTGACAGGTGTGTGAAGGTGCAGACAGGTAACAGGTGTGTGTGTGTGTGAAGGTGCAGACAGGTGACAGGTGTGTGAAGGTGCAGACAGGTGACAGGTGTGTGTGTGTGTGTGTGAAGGTGCAGACAGGTGACAGGTGTGTGAAGGTGCAGACAGGTGACAGGTGTGTGAAGGTGCAGACAGGTGACAGGTGTGTGTGTGTGTGTGTGAAGGTGCAGACAGGTGACAGGTGTGTGAAGGTGCAGACAGGTGACAGGTGTGTGAAGGTATAGACAGGTGACAGGTGTGTGAAGGTGCATTGGGGTAAAGCCACATCAGCTGCAGATTGATGGATGGGTAAACACGCAGTGCTGGGATTCACCATAGATTTCAGGACAGGGGGAAAAAGCTCCATAACCTTCACAACAGCACCCCCTGCTGGCTACAAAGGCTTATAGCAGCAGGTTATTATTTGAGTGTAGAAAATTATTTAACCCATTTTGGAAAAAATAAACAAATAAATAAAAAAGTGTTCTACAATTCCATTGCTTTCAATTACCAGGAGTGATCGTTACAGCAGCATTAGGACAACGGCAATATTTTACCCCTTAAAGGGTTACATCTGAAAATGTGAAGTCCATTGGTGAGACTGACCAAGAAGAATGAAGCTGTGATTCAAAAATGAAAATCAATGAAATTGACAGAGGATGTGTGAATTCTGTCTGCTTCTGTTTCAGGTGTGTTTGAAGAGGGAAGAACAACTCGATAAATAAGAGGAGTAACAGCCCGATAAAAGCCCTGTGTAAAGAACTTATACATGCTGACCGTTTATCTCTGCTACGTGTCTGAGTCCTAATCTGGAAATCTGTGCAATAAAACACAGATTTTATAGACCAAACAAACCTGCTAAATGTTCAGAGTTTATGGCTGAGGATGGGGCAAGCAGCTGCTGGGTTGTGACCAGCACGGGAGAGATGGAGGGAGGGAGGGAGGGGGAGAGAGAGAGAGAGAGAGGGGGAGAGAGGGGGGAGAGGGAGAGAGGGAGAGAGAGAGGGGAGAGGGGGGAGAGGGGGAGGGAGAGGGAGAGGGAGGGAGAGGGAGAGGGGGAGAGAGAGAGGGGGAGAGGGGAGAGAGAGAGGGGGGGAGAGAGGGGGAGAGAGAGAGGGAGGGAGAGGGAGAGAGAGGGAGAGAGAAAGGGGGGGGAGAGAGGGGGAGAGAGAGAGGGAGAGAGAGAGAGAGAGAGAGAGAAGGAGGGAGCGAGAGAGAAAGCAATGGATGGAGAGAGGGAGCGATGGAGAGAGAGAGAGGTTCAGAGGTGAATAAAAATAAAAATGGGGCAGACGGTGTTCCAGTCGTCCTGCAGCGACTCGATGACGAGCTGAACGCACAGCCCACCTGACGTCCACCAGCGAGCGACTCATCACAGCCAATCACACACAGCCACCAGCGCCATGGTAACACACCATCAGTCAAAGGCTCCAGGTCATGAGGAAACATGATCAAAGCCTCAGACACGGAGAGTGATTTATATACGATACAGTATAGCGGTCAGACGGAGCGGTCCTGACCCAGCACGCCCTCACCAGGTAGCTCTTGAGCCGGATGAAGTCCACCCTCATGAGCAGGGAGGTGTCTGAGTTCCGGCTCAGGGCCTTGATGCACTCCACCAGGTCAGCGCAGAACTGATACCCCCCCTTCAGCACGCACAGCACCACGATGTCGTGGGCCCCCAGGTCATCCATGATGTTCCTCGCCAAACGCTCCGTCCTGCGGGGTACAGCGCCGTCAACGTCCGGAGAAACATCACCGTTATTCCTCCCACACAGGGAGCGTGTGTTCGAGGGCACAACGGCCGTGTCCCAGCTCAGACATAAACCCACAGTTGAGTGCCCTGAGCTTCTCATTACACTGTAAACCAAATCAGAGACTCAGAGACATGCTCTGACTCTACGGAAGCAGAAACAAAATAATGTGTTCAGCCATGTACGCACGTGATTTAGACCTGTGGGCACAGACCCTCTCTCCCTCCCCAGACACAGAAACACACACGCACACACAGAAAAACACATGCACACACACCTAAATTATAACTTTGTACCACATCTTGTGTATCCAAGATATTCTTTAATGAACTTTGGTT
Organism: Conger conger; assembly: GCF_963514075.1. NCBI lineage: Eukaryota > Metazoa > Chordata > Actinopteri > Anguilliformes > Congridae > Conger > Conger conger. Next base: position 1,538,320 of record NC_083768.1, on the reverse strand, counting down.
AATTATGGAATTAATAAATTTTATATTTTGTGAGGGTGTTTCTGGGGAGTGAATCTTGTGTGTGTTGTGCCCTATATTATACAGAGAACTGGCATGTAAACAAATAAAACTGTAAAACATCTCCATTTCAAAAAAGGATCGTATGACCAGCGGTTAACTTCGGCAGCGTAGCTACTAACGAGCGTAAGATCAGAGGCACTCACCTGTCCATGATGATCCCGTGAGGCAGGTAGACGCACTCTAAATCCCCAGAGTAATGCGCAGGATACGTAAACAGGTCCAAATGGTAGCCTGGCCATTCGTCTTTGATCTATAAACCATTAAAACACATCAAAAATATTAATACAACTATAACTACTACGCTAACCAGAAATTTATATCAGACAATTTAAATAAAATTGTAGTACAGGTTTCATGGCCAATCGTTGCTTATACATGCTTAATGTGTAGCAATAATAACAACAATAATAAGTTGCCGTTATTAATTAGTCATTATGTTGTCGTTCTTTAGGCCGTTATATTTGTACTATTCTAAGCGTATAACTTTTTGTACACTGCGGTCCTTCGGCATAACACTAAACAGTGTGCCGTGCGCTAGAAACGTTAAGACACAATACAATACTCTACAGAACTCCGCAGTCCAGCCCGCATCACGAGGAGACGTGCGCTGCGAATCAATTCACATGCACTTGGGTTTTCCCTCCTGTAACCAGCCTCATACTACAGAAAACCTGTCCCCCAAGCCCACAATCTGTCCACATTTAGATTTATCTTGATGTACAACGCAGAAAACACGAGTATCCGACGGGCAACCGCACAAACGGAAATACAAACTTTACTGTGCAAGCTTAACTAAGTTTGTTTTACCATTACACGTTTAGATACTACTCATTGACAGCGCAGTTATTTTGCTGTCATATTGAACATTCAAGCTAGCATGTTATGCTATGAACAACTTAGCATGCTAACAATTGATTGTGCATCACAGCGTACAGCATCCTTCAACATAAATATTTGCAATATGAAACTATTTTTGCCTCACTTTGGCAGTTAAGCGCGAGTGCCCGGTTAACAAGTGTAGCCTACGTTTTGAGAAACGAGGACTGCGAAATTAAGAATTAAGTCATATGTTAAAACAAACACATTTTTGACGTTATGGATATTATTGTTCCACAAATCGTTCCGGAAAATCATTCATTTGTTTATAAATTAGATGCAAAGCCGTGGGATGCAAAACAGCACGGCCCCCTCTTTATTTACGTTATTTCTCCCACAAACCCAAGACAGTCAAAAACAAACAAACAAAGTTTACCACGATGCCTCCGCATTTTACTTCAGCTTTGATTACAGGGCAGCCTGCCATTTTGGTTTTGTTCGACCTGTCCGTCCGCCAGTCAGACACCCTTCCAGTCCTGAAAGTTTTCGCTTTGGTGAACGACAAATGTGGAGGAGGGACGCGAGTGTGCCGGACAACGGTTGCCAGATCTTCGCGACATTTCTTTCGAAATACGTTCTCAAACATTCTAAATGAATAAATAGGCAAACTATACTTCTGCGATGCAAAACAAATTATAATAATGGAAAACAATAACGGGGAACGACAACGTTGTGTGGCTCGTCCGCCAACGCAGCACAAAAGACAATGTGGAAGTTCTCGTTAAGACCAACTTAACGATTTATATAAATAAATACAATATATGAATCCTCCTCTTGCATATTGCGCAGTTACAAATGAACGGGGGCGCAAACAACAGCATTAGGCCGAGGCCGCAATGTTATATAGCACATATATAACATTGCAGCAAGGTTTGTGGTAAATAAGATATTTTACAGCAATCTTTTACAACCTTCGGACTCCCTGCAAACTTTACAGTTTAGAAGTAGACGCACACAACACTATGAAATAAAAATCCCTTGTATGTATGCATGTACGTATGTATTATTATTATTATTATTATTATTATTATTATTATTATGTATACATAAATTTACCCCTGAAACCATACCAACCCCCTTAATTTAAATTAAGTAGAGTGAATGCAGTTTCTGAGTCAGCCCTTACCACCAGACTGCAGTATTTTAAGTATTAGTATTATTGTATTTTAAGGTAAAAAAAATAAATAAAAATTAAGCGATCTGGTTTCCTTTCATAAAACGAATCCATAGCTATACAGTGTACAATGAGAAACTGAATACTTCAAAAATGCGCACCGTTGTGCATACTTGGCTACTCCATTCCTTGCGATGATCGACTAATAAATATATCGTAAAATTCTCACACAACGGTGCATATTGTTCTTGCTCATATTACACGAGCCCCAAACCATACAGGAAGCGGGCGCGTTTCAATGTCACGCATTTCAATTCGTCCTTGTCCGCTATTTGGGTCACCAAAAATGGGCCGTGTTCCCCTACATGAAAATTAAACTGCAAGATCGTCAAAACCTGAGTGCACTAAGTCGATAAACAGCCTTCATTGTTTACAACATAATTCATTTTGAACACAAGGTTATCTAAACACAATCACATAATTCCTGATTAATATGTATGAGTTAATTAGATAATTACTACCTCGCTGCTTAGACAGTAATTTTTTAAACTGTTGAGCAGCGGATGCAGGCCATGCTGAGTGCATTAAGCAGCACTTCATCGGCGCCTACGGCACCCACGGCCCTCCCGGCAAACGACGCCAGCGCCGGGTGCTTCATCCCGCCTCCCTCCAGGCTTACTCAGCGGGTGGTGGCTGCTGGCCCGAGTCAAGACCCACCGGAAGCAGCCTGTCCTAGCCACTGCTGCCCTTGGAAACGTGTGGAACTCTGGGGCCCGAAATGAAGTTGCTTTGAGACATTTCGCCTTTGTGAGAAGTCTTTGAACTGAACTGAATTTCGAAGTCGTTCGATTATAATGAACTTCAGCGGTTATTTCAGAGGAGAGGAAAGAAAGGTTTCCCTTTGCGTTCAAACATAAAACCTATTAAAATGGACCTGTATAGCTCTCCTCCTCCTCCTCATCATCATCATCATCATCATCATCATCGTGTGCTCACGGTGCCATCTGCTGGACATGGTTCGTGTAATACATCATTACAAATGGTTGAGGAGAAATAACAAATGTACATGAATTGTCTGAACTTACAGGGTTACAGGTTTGATGTCAGGCCTGATCTGAACACATGCTGCAGTTTTTCTGTTGGCATTGCTTAGCTGCTTTTTGTACGTTTATATACTGTATGGACGTGCATGCATGTGTGTGTGATAGAGTTTGTGTGCGAATGTGTGTGTGTGTGTGTGTGGGTATGTGTGTGTGTGAGTGTGAGTGTGAGTGTGTGTATGTGTGTGTGTGTGTGTGTGTGTGTATGTATGTGTGTGTGTGTGTGTGCGTGTGCGTGTGGGTATGTGTGCGCGTGTAGGTATGTGTGTGTGTGTGCGCGTGTGTGATAGAGTTTGTGTGGAATGTGTGTGCGCATGCATGTACAGTATATGCGTGCGTGCGTGTGTGTGTGTGTGTGTGCGTGTGTGGGTATGTGTGAGTGTGTGGATACTGTATATATGTCGCTCTTGAGAATGAAACCACACGGCTGCTAAAAGGACAGATCTGGGTGGGGTGTGGGGTGTTAACATGGTCCGGAAAGAGATTCTTACGAGGAGGGCAGAGGGATCACAGAAAGCGGGGTAACTCTGCTGGGGTAACTCTGCTGGGGTAACTCTGCTGGGGTAACTCTGCTGGGGTAACTGGGGAACACAGAGAGAGAGCGAGGGCTGAGATGTGCTAGTGCTGTCAGAGAGACGGAGCTGAACAGAACGGCCCTCTGGGATACCGGCGCCCCCGACTGCATCAGTGAGGCGGGGGCTCAGACTAATCTGCAGCTCCAGCCCTGAAGGACACGAGAGAGACTTCATCATCACGGCGGGGGAATATGGGCCTGGAGACGCAGAGGCTCCGGCCGTGAAATATGGGCCTTTCATGCCTGGAGCTGGCACCTCGTTACACTCCTGGCCTCCCACTGGGAGGGAGAAGAGGCAGACATTGTATGGTGTTAAAGCGCAGAGGGCCCTCCTGGGACAGGGGAACCAGGGGCAGGCTGGGACAGGGCCCTCCTGGGACAGGGGAACCAGGGGCAGGCTGGGATAGGGCCCTCCTGGGACAGGGGAACCAGGGGCAGGCTGGGACAGGGCCCTCCTGGGACAGGGGAACCAGGGGCAGGCTGGGACAGGGCCCTCCTGGGACAGGGGAACCAGGGGCAGGCTGGGACAGGGCCCTCCTGGGACAGGGGAACCAGGGGCAGGCTGCAGCGGCGGATCAGGAGGGCAGAGAATGGGGGTCACGGGGTCATGGGGCTCCGTTTCTCTGCACTCACAGATATACAGTCACAGCGGAGACACATTTCTGCTCTTCAGCGATCACACTTCCACAAATGTTCCCTGAAAGTACGGCCACGTTCTCCCCTGGGAGAAATGAGAATGTTTTGCGGGAATGGGGGTACAAATTACATACTGCAGGCTACAAAGGGGTACAAAATTTTATGTACATTTAGGTACCCTAGCAACAAGCCTTTGTACCTTTTCAGGCACTTTTCTTTCCTGCACCCTTTCTGAAGCAGCATCGAATTTGTGCCCTGCACACTAAGCTTATGTAGATACTCTCATGAATAAGTAGGTTCCTAATAAAGTGCTCGGTGTGTATTTCACCAAAGCGAATGAATGAAAATTAACAACAACAAAAAGGGATAGGTGCTGGCGCCAGGTCTGCATCCTTGGTCCCCAGGAGATCAGATGGTCAGCCGGCTATCGTTTGTGCCAGATAAAGCTTTTCCAGTTAAGTGGCAAAAAATAATAATAATAATAATAATAATAATAAATGAAATGAAACTGTTTGCTGCAGACCTGGGTCAAATACGTAATTGTTTTGGATTCAAATACTTTACTGAGTTTATCTGGAACCTGTGAATTACCCAGCTTCCTGGTCCTCTGGGTCAAGTCAACTGCATCAGGCAAGATCAATCGAGCACAGAAAAGTATTCAAATCCAAGTCAATTACGTATTTGATCCAGGGCAGGTTAACGACAGAGCAGCTTTGAGAAATAAAGAACAAAAACCCGGCAAACCCGACAGCACTGCAGAACCAGGGTAACAGACAGAGATATCATGACACTAAATAATTCAGCTTTTCTGCGAAGTGAATCAGGGCCGTGTTGGAATCAATAACGTCTACAGCTGGCACCGACAGGAACACGCACGGGCAGGTGTGAAAACGACTTCGTTAACGTGCGCGCCGCTAATGAGCCTCGTCACCGTCGATGTACTCTGACAGCAAAGCGCAAGTAATGATTCACTTTCCGCCTTTCACACTGTACTGTGCCACCGGCACACAGTCACACAGGCGCACGGACGTCTCGCTGCCCAAACCCAGCTTTCCTCCGGGTTCCGGCACAAGCCGAGGAAAGGGATTCGCACCTCACAGCGCCAGCCGGCGATCGGTCTGAATCGGCGAAGGACTGGTGACAGTTGGCAGCTCTGCTCGCTTTTATGGTGTTGCTCATGGCAGCAGTGAACTCACACATCGGGGTCCCTCTCCCCCGTGTCATGATCCCTGGGGATCAGAGCAACACATCGGGGTCCCTCTCCCCCCGTGTCATGATCCCTGGGGATCAGAGCAACACATCGGGGTCCCTCTCCCCCCGTGTCATGATCCCTGGGGATCAGAGCAACACATCGGGGTCCCTCTCCCCCGTGTCATGATCCCTGGGGATCAGAGCAACACATCGGGGTCCCTCTCCCCCCGTGTCATGATCCCTGGGGATCAGAGCAACACATCGGGGTCCCTCTCCCCCCGTGTCATGATCCCTGGGGATCAGAGCAACACATCGGGGTCCCTCTCCCCCGTGTCATGATCCCTGGGGATCAGAGCAACACATCGGGGTCCCTCTCCCCCCGTGTCATGATCCCTGGGGATCAGAGCAACACATCGGGGTCCCTCTCCCCCCGTGTCATGATCCCTGGGGATCAGAGCAACACATCGGGGTCCCTCTCCCCCCGTGTCATGATCCCTGGGGATCAGAGCAACACATCGGGGTCCCTCTCCCCCCGTGTCATGATCCCTGGGGATCAGAGCAACACATCGGGGTCCCTCTCCCCCCGTGTCATGATCCTGGGGATCAGAGCAACACATCGGGGTCCCTCTCCCCCCGTGTCATGATCCCTGGGGATCAGAGCAACACATCGGGGTCCCTCTCCCCCCGTGTCATGATCCCTGGGGATCAGAGCAACACATCGGGGTCCCTCTCCCCCGTGTCATGATCCCTGGGGATCAGAGCAACACTTCGGGGTCCCTCTCCCCCGTGTCATGATCCCTGGGGATCAGAGCAACACATCGGGGTCCCTCTCCCCCCGTGTCATGATCCCTGGGGATCAGAGCAACACATCGGGGTCCCTCTCCCCCCGTGTCATGATCCCTGGGGATCAGAGCAACACATCGGGGTCCCTCTCCCCCCGTGTCATGATCCCTGGGGATCAGAGCAACACATCGGGGTCCCTCTCCCCCCGTGTCATGATCCCTGGGGATCAGAGCAACACATCGGGGTCCCTCTCCCCCGTGTTATGATCCCTGGGGATCAGAGCAACACATCGGGGTCCCTCTCCCCCCGTGTCATGATCCCTGGGGATCAGAGCAACACATCGGGGTCCCTCTCCCCCCGTGTCATGATCCTGGGGATCAGAGCAACACATCGGGGTCCCTCTCCCCCCGTGTCATGATCCCTGGGGATCAGAGCAACACATCGGGGTCCCTCTCCCCCCGTGTCATGATCCCTGGGGATCAGAGCAACACATCGGGGTCCCTCTCCCCCCGTGTCATGATCCCTGGGGATCAGAGCAACACATCGGGGTCCCTCTCCCCCGTGTTATGATCCCTGGGGATCAGAGCAACACATCGGGGTCCCTCTCCCCCCGTGTCATGATCCCTGGGGATCAGAGCAACACATCGGGGTCCCTCTCCCCCCGTGTCATGATCCTGGGGATCAGAGCAACACATCGGGGTCCCTCTCCCCCCGTGTCATGATCCCTGGGGCTACAAAGGGAGATATTTCTACTGAATCCAATGGGAATACATTGGTTCACACAACAAAAAAACCCTGTATAAAGTTAAAACAAATGCAGAATTGGGCTGGCGAGACAGAATGAGGTAAAATGAGCTATTCTGCTGGTCAGGGCAGCGTCCTCTCCCATAACTCTAGCTAGCCGCCAAAATAAACATGAACAAGCTTCATTGCCTCTGAGATGTCACTGTGGTAGGCCTACTGAGAGCTTAAACTATACACGCATTAGCTACAAAATGAAATTTTGAGGAGTGTAAAATATCGCATTTAGCAACATGTTTGTTCTTTACGTACCGCATTGATGAGGTTTTCCATTATATTATTAACATAAAGTGAAACATCTTAAATTGGCAAATGTATAAAACGCAAAAGGGAGATGCAGTCTGCCCTGCTGGCTGAAAACCTCCCATCCTCGTGCCACTGAAACCACTCAGAGGTCCCTGGTCACAATCACCAGGGTTTGGACCCATCTACTGCACTAGAATGGTGCTTAAACCTGATGAGCTATCCTGCAAGCCCCTTGTATTATTTTAATGGCACACACAATATTAAATACCATGATAGAGGCATTAAGTAGACCGTAAGATGCTGCAGGTGTGCAATAGTATCCACGATTTTACTCAGATAATCTTATCATGAAGAGCTATACTACAGCTAATTATTTAGAATTTGTGCTTTTGTTCTCACATTATTCCCTGCTTCAGAACAGGCCAGGCTGGATCTGGGAATGCCAGCACATTAGTGCATGGCGGTGTTGGAAAACATGTTTACCATTTGCTTGTTTTTCTTAATATGATTATGGCCCCTTTTATATATAGCAATATATTAAAGACATACAATTCTTATGATCTCAGTGATTATACATAAAAGGGGCCACAATCATGTAAAAATATAGTTTTCTAGATGTTATTTAGTAAAAAGTACTAATCATCTGATTGTTACAAACCTTTACATTTCTTTTTACATAGGGTCTGGTCTGTCCAGCTGAAATGTTCTCAGTCCCAGCTGAACTCAGTTGTACAGCAGACTCCAGAAGCTGTTGGTGTTGTGCAGTCTTTGTTAATGTTACAAAAACCTTAGTTCACAAAAATAAAACAAGAGAAACTGTACATTTACCTTTGTCACAGTCGATCCCGAGATCCATTTGACGCTGAACAGACGGCCATCTATTGATCATATCTGGAAGAAAGATCACAATTGGAATGGTGTTATCGAGCATGGTGATCACATGGGTAACATAATGCCTTCTGGTAGCAACATGCAAACGGTAAACATGCTGTCCCGCACCCCTATGCTCCGATTCATTGCGTGGGGGACGATTGCTTCATGCCTGACATTGGTTGTAGTTATGGAGCGACTGTCAGCTTTTAGTGGCTAAACGGTAGACTAACTTGAAGTAGTTTCCTAAAACGTAAGTACAGATTGTAAACGCACAGCCGTTACATATTTATTATAGTGCGCATCGCAGGCTTGGTGTGATGCTCGTGCTGGTGTTTTATTTTATTTTATAATATTTAGCAAAGCATTAAAAAGCCACTTAATTGTGGGCTGATTTTCTAAAGCTGAATGAAATAAAACCATTCAGCTTGTGACAGGCAAGGGGGCAAAGAAGTAAATACGATTTGCATATAGTACAATACGAGTATAATACGATGTATATAGTTTAGTCATGATGAGAATAGACTGGTACCATTTGTGCTTTCAAAATCAAACATGCAAAACATTTCAATTATTTCCATTATACACATTGCTTTCAATAAAAACATTAAACACTGCCTGTACCTCGTAATAAAGATGAAAAAATACACCATTTACACACCCTTCAACTTGCAGAATAGAATGACATCATGGTCTGCTGTCCGTTCGTGGCTTGTCAACTGCACCTAGCTGGATCCTCAGATGAGCTCCCTTCGCAGTAGTTGGTCTGGTGCGATCAGCTACATTTTCAGCGATATCTTGTTCAGCTGCTTCAGCTGCGGCCTGAGCCAATTGGCTGATCCTATTCCCTGATTGGCTTTGATGCAAGGAACTGGAATCCATTCCTGATGTGATCCATTTAACACTACTTCCACTGGTCAGCACATTGAATCCAGTCTCAATCAACACGAGAAAGAACTAGTACCTTCAGAGAGACTGTCCTCAAATACATCCCTACTTCCACTGGCCAGCACTTTGTTTTTTTCTTGCCCTCCACCACCCCCCCTCATCGGGGGACATCTTCGTAGTTGTTGGCTGGAACTGATCCACTGCTCCACACTCCTCAGCCTAAGCCATGGACATGTTCTTCATTCCTTCAGCTCAGCCATTTCACATGTGGTCTTTAATGTTGTTCTCTTTGCTCCAATAATCCACATTTTGTTTCCTGCATTACGTGTCCTTGGAAAGTGCTTCTGACACTGCCACTGGACAGCACCTAGCTGCCAAGCTCTTCTCTGTGCATTTATCCTAAAATGATTGACACTTCAGCAGGTTCGTTCCACGAGCTTCCTCAAACCTCTCTTCCAATAGCCCCATCAGCTTCATCAGGTTTGTGTCCGTGTGTTCTTTGTGCTTTGGGAGGACCATGTGCTCACCGTTCCAGGTCTTCGGTCAGACAGAGACACCACCCTTCTCCACCCTCTGCATGCAGTCGTGTGTGTGGTGTGTGGTCCTCTTCACACTCACTGAGTCACACGGTGAGCAGCTTCCAACTGGCTTCTCTGTTGGAGTTGGAATCCATTCTCCAGCCATTTTGAGCCAAATGTCATCATGCACCTTGCTGTTGCCCATCTTCAATACTAGCGACCTGAAAGTGCTGGGCTTGAAGGTCCCTCTTACTCAGGCGATGGATCTGTTCAGGTCCTCAAGCACCCATCTCCCCTCTGTCACTGACTGTGCAGTGATGGTCAAGCCATCTGTGAAGGTTCGTGTTGGTGGCTGCAGCACCTTGTATTCCGTCATAGGTCCTCTGCTTGGTCTCTCAGCAGAGTCCACAAAGATGTGAATAGCAGCTGTGATGGACACTGTATACCCCACAAGCTGTATCCACCCCCAGCCTCTGGTAGTAGAGTCACAAACTATAACCCTCATCCAGAACTACTTTTAAAATAGTTTGATTTATTTTTAATTGAAATTTTTTTAATACATTTTTATTTTGTATTTACCGTTTTAAAATGTAAATTTTAAATTTTTATTAACCTATTTTACGTTTTGTTATTTTTGATGGTTAGATTTTTTTTTAAGTTACTGATCCTATTTATTATAATTATTACAATTTTTTGCCTAGGTTAGGGTTCATGTGGTTTTAATTTATTTTTAAATATCGTATTTTTGAATATGAATAGAAATTTAATTTATTTATCTATTTATTATTTTATGTATTAGCCTATTTATTGTTTATTAGCCTACAGAGCGACTTTGGTAAGTTCAGAATGAGGGTGACAGTGTGCGACTGTACTACCAAACAGCGGAGGCTGGGGGGCGGACAGACACTGGGTGCACAGTGTCCATCATAGCTGCTGTCTCCATCCCTGTGAACACTGCAGAAAGACCAAGCAGAAGGCCCAGGACGAAATCCAGGGTGTTGCAGCCACAGACATGAACTTTCACGGACAGCATGACCATCACTACACAGTCAGTGAAAGATGGGGGATGGGTGCTTGAGGATTTGGACAGGTCCACTGCCTGAGCAGGAATGACCTCCAAACCCAGCAATTCAAGTATGTTGTTACGAAAGAAAGGTAAGGGTGAGGCAGATGATAGCACTTGGGTCAGAGCAGCTGGAGAGTGGACTCCAGCACAAGCAGAGAAGCCAGCCAGAAGCCGGCAGAGATGGTGCAACTGCCGGCCCTGAGACACAATGAGTGTGGAAGGAACCCGAGACCACACAGGTGACTGGACGCAGGAAGTGAAGAAGGGTGGCGTCCCTGTGAGACCCAAGGCTAGGTGCTGTCTGCATATGGTCCTCCCCAAACTGCACTTGCCCCTTCCGGAACAAACCCTTTTCATGCAAGCCCAACTCCATCTTCTGCATCCACCTCGATGTCTCATCAGTGTGGGACTGGTACAACAGCTTATTTGCTTCATCTTTCAGCCAGTGTTCCATGACTTGCCCAGCTCCAACGTGAGGATTTCTGAGGCTCCCACTCCACTGGCACAGAGGCAGGAGGCAGGGGCTGAGGTCCAGGAGACAGCAGCAGCAGGTATGATCTGTCCCTCCAAGACTTGCAAGGCAACCCCAGCAGTGTTGATGCAGAAGATGGCTCTCTCCGGTAGTGTGAACTACAGGTGGCTGATCACGGCTACTTGCAAAGATTTCCATCTGCTTCACTGCATTAATGATGGCCTGGACAACAAGGCAGAGGCTGACGTCCAGGAGATGGCAGCAGCAGTAGGTGTGATCTGTCCCTCTGAGAGTCACTGGGCAAACCCAGCAGTGCTGAGGCAGTGTCTCCTTTTCTACATCGAATACTGGCAGCTGAACACAGCCACAGAGCAGGACACAAAGCAGAGATCAACGTCCATCTTACCCAGAGAGAGTTGGTGGTGGTTCAGCCCTTCAGAGTATACACCAACCTTTCCAATGCCAACTTGTGTTCAAGGAGACCAAGGGCTACCAATGTATCCCCCTGACTCTCTGAACTGCATGCTTTGTGTTCCTTTATGTGAATTTTCTACTTTACCTGCTAAACTTCTGTTACCAACTTCACCCATTTAGCCAGCAGAGGATGGGCATCCCCGATAGTTGGGTTCGTCCTGAGATTTATTCCTCGCCACTGTTGAGGGTTTTTCTCCCTACTTGGGAGTTTTTTTTAAAAATTTTTTAACCTCATGTGCTATCTGGGGGCTCCCCTTTTAAAGAGATTTTTTTTTTTTTTTTAGGCCTTTTTCAGCTTCATTGGACAGTATATAGTATAGAGAGAGACAGGAAGAATGGGAGCGAGAGAGAGGAGAAGACATGCGACAAATGTCGGACGGTCGGATTTGAACCGCCGACGTCGCGGCTCGCAATGAGCATGCGGTCAGCGCTCTACAGGCTGCGCCACCGAGACACCCCAAGGCTCCCCTTTTGGTATTTCCCCTTTTCCGCCCTTCTGCTACTCCGTAAAGTGTTTTTTGTGACAGTCTTCTGAAATACACTGGAGAGAAAATTGAATTAAAGGGCCAGACAGGCCACTGGATCAAGCTGGAACAGAACTTGAATTTCATGCTCAAGCACTGCCAAGCCAAGAAGCGCAGAAATTAAGAGAGCCTTAGCCGTGGTCTGATGAGAAGGCTGATGAGAAGGACAAACACAGGGAGCCAGAGCCAGCGCCCCAAGTCATTGCCCGCACCACCCCACCAGTCCTGAGAGACCGGTCACCCTCCAAGCTCAGGAGACACAGAGAGACCAGATGTCAGCCCAGTCGTTGCAGTAGGCACAGGCAGGGGACAGACCCTGGGCAGCCTGGGGGAGGGAGTGGGCTGGAGCCCATTCCAGCATGAATTGGGGCGAGAGGCAAGAATACACCCTGGACAGGTCGCCAATCCATTACAGGGCACACACACCATTCACTCTCTCACATAATGTACTTCATCTTTTCACAGAAGACTCAAATCAGAAACCAAATGGAAATGGCCATGGGCAAACCCTGAACCCCAGTCATTAAACTACTCAAACCAGCAACACAGTTGACCAGTAAACCAACTCAGTAATTCTCACCTACTGTATAAATGATAATAATAATACATGAGCACAGAGGCATCCACCCAGTGAAGGTACATAACCATGGTCTTACCTTTGGTGTCTTCTGGAGGACCTACAACCCACCACCACCACCAACCGTGCAGCTGCAGCATTGCTTATAGCTCATCGCCTGATCTAATCTCTCTCTCAAACACCACTAAACTCTCATATAAGCACCAGAGCTGTCAGACACCATCATACAAGCAAAATAATTTCAGTAGAACACCACTATGGAAACAATCAACATATTCATTCATCTTTGCTTGAAAAGACGATTCTTCTTAAATTCACTTGTATCATCTGCAGCAATCCCTAATAAACACCATGGCCACAGAAAACCAGCTAAAACCAGCAGAAGATTAACATTAACAAACTCACCACAAATCTAAATTTCACTTTAAAAACAGAGCAGACGAAATTTAAAATCTTATCTTCACTCTTCATCGACAATTCATACCTACTGTTGCATAAGCAAAAATCTCCATACAGCCAAAATAAAAAAAGCCCATCAGCACAGAGGCATCCACCCAGTGAAGGTACATAACCATGGTCTTACCTTTTGTGTCTTCTGGAGGACCTACAACCCACCACCACCACCAACCGTGCTGCAGCAAGAGCATTTCTTCCATCTTATCACCTAATCTAACCTGTCTCAAACACCACTAAACTCTCTAATAAGCACCAGAGCTTTCAGTAACACAGCTAAGATCCCTACACCTACAATTCATTTAATATCACAATAGCAGCAACTACCTTTCCTCAAAATAACAATCACATTCAAATGCTCCATACCCAAATTCAAAATCTAATCTTCATTCCTCATCAACAATTCTCACTCACTGAAGCATAAGCAACAATCTCCACACAGACAAACCAAATAAATACATTAGAGCACATCAGCACAGAGGCATCCATCCAGTGAAGGTACATAACCATGGTCTTACCTTTGGTGTCTTCTGGAGGACGTTTCCTACAACCCACCACCACCACCAACCGTGCAGCTGCAGCATTGCTTATAGCTCATGCCCTGATCTAATCTCTCAAACACCACTAAAATAAGCAGGAAATTAAAATGACAACAAAAATCTCAATTTCCAATTTTGCCAAAATACATGTAACATCCCATCTACAACTCACAACAACTAGCTTTCCCTCAGAGTAACACAAACTCTACAGAGCCACATTTACAATCTAATTCTCACTTCAACAATTCACACCTACTGTACCATAAGCAACAATGTCCAGAATGGAGAAAAGCACAGCGGCATCCGCCCAGTGAAGGTACATAACCATGGTCTTACCTTTGGTGTCTTCTGGAGGACCTACAACCCACCACCACCACCAACCGTGCTGCTGCAGCATTGCTTCTAGCTCATCACCTAAACTAATCTCTCTCTCAAACACCACAACACTCAAATCTGCAACACAGCTTTCAATACACAGCCAAGATACCTATACCTATAAACAATTCAACTCACAGCAACAAGCTTTTCTGCAAAGAAACAGAAACACAATCAAACACTACAGACCGAATTGTAAACAATCTTCACTCCTTATCAACAATGCTCATAATTTCCCCTTCTGTTTGTCTGTAAAGTGTCTTTGTGAGTCTCCTGTGAAAAGCGCTATACAAATAAAATTTAATTTAATCAAATTAAAGGGCCAGACAGGTCACTGGATCAAGCTGTAACAGAACTTGAATTTCATGCTCAAGCACTGCCAAGCCAAGAAGCGCAGAAATTAAGAGAGCCTTAGCCCGGGTCACCGAGCTGATGAGAAGGACAAACACAGGGAGCCAGAGCCAGCACCCCAAGTCATTGCCCACACCACCCCACCAGTCCTGAGAGACCGGTCACCCTCCAAGCTCAGGAGACACAGAGAGACCAGATGTCAGCCCAGTCGTTGCAGTAGGCACAGGCAGGGGACAGACCCTGGGCAGCCTGGGGGAGGGAGTGGGCTGGAGCCCATTCCAGCATGAATTGGGGCGAGAGGCAAGAATACACCCTGGACAGGTCGCCAATCCATCACAGGGCACACACACCATTCACTCACACACTCATATCTCTACACACACACCATTCACTCTCTCACCAAGGTAACTTCACTCCATTTGACACTGAACAGACGGCCATCTATTGATCATATCTGGAGGAAAGATCATGATTGGAACGGTGTTATAGAGCATGGTGATCACATGGGTAACATAATGCCTTCTGGTAGCAACATGCAAACGGTAAACATGCTGTCCCGCACCCCTATGCTCCGATTCATTGCGTGGGGGACAATTGCTTCATGCCTGACATTGGTTGTAGCTATGAAGCTACTGTTAGCTTTTAATGGATAAATGGTAGACTAACTCGACCCAGCTCCTGGTCCAAGCGATGGTTCTGTCCCGCCTGGACTACTGCAATTCCCTCTTGGCTGGCCTCCCAGCGTCCGCCATCAGACCCCTCCAACTCATCCAGAATGCAGCAGCTCGTCTGGTCTTCAACCTTCCCAAATACTCGCACGTCACCCCCCTGCTTACTTCCCTCCACTGGCTGCCTGTCATGGCTCGCATCAAATTCAAAACATTGGTGCTAGCCTTCCAAGCAGTTAAAGGGTCTTCCCCAGCTTATCTGCAAAAAATCATCAGACCATACACCCCTGCCAGACCTCTTCGTTCAGCCTCCACAGGCCGCTTGGCACCTCCCCCTCTCAGAACCTCCACCTCACGCTCACGACTACTGTCTGTTCTGGCTCCACGGTGGTGGAACGAACTCCCCGTTGAGGTCAGAACTATAGAATCTCTCCCCACCTTCAAGCGCAAGCTGAAGACACACCTCTTCAAGCAGCACCTCTCCCCATCCCTCCCTACCTCCCTGTGAACCTTAATTGTTGTCTCTGTGACTTGCTTTGTGTATCGGTATTTTTAGTTGGCTAGGTAAGCAGTGTTTGGATAGTTAACTTTGGTCACTTTTGCTCTGTTTGTTTGTTTGTTCAAAAAAAAAAAAAAAAAAAAAAAAAGGCCCTTGTCCTTATCTTTGTTGTACAGGTAGCAATTGAAATTGTACTTCCCTCTAGGGTCTTTCAGCGAACTTATCCCTGGTTATGGGTATGCACTTTGTTGTACGTCGCTCTGGATAAGAGCGTCTGCCAAATGCCAATAATGTAATGTAATGTAGTTTGCTAGAACGAAAGTGCAAATTCTTAATGCACACCCATGACATATTTATTATAGTGTGTATCGCAGGCGGCCGGCTTGGTGTGATGTTTGTGTTTTATCACCCATTTTATTTTATAATATTTAGCAAAGCATTCAAAGCCACTTACCTGTGGGCAGATTTTCTAAAGCCGAATGAGGGGCCAGACTAAGAGCGATTCAAAGCGATTCAAAGACACAATGACCAAGCTACCTCACCCGGAAAAGGGAAATCAGGGCCCCCTTCGGGAGGAAGACCTGGGAGGGGAGCTCGTCGGCGAGCGTCTGGTGGCCGGGCCTTATCCCATGGGGCCCGGCCGGGCACAGCCCGAACTGGTCACGTGGGGTCGCCGCCCTGTGGGCTCACCGCCTGCAGGGGTCGGCATTGGAATCGGGTGGAAAATAAAACCGCTCAACTTGTGGCGGGCAAGGGGGCAAAGAAGTAAATACGATTCGCAATGTTTCTAAAAGTTTGGTTTAGTCATGATGAGAATAGACTGGTACCATTTGTGCTTTCAAAATCAAACATGCAAAACATTTCAACCATTATTTACATTATACACATTGCTTTCAATAAAACCATTAAACACTGCCTGTACCTCGTAATAAAGATGAAAAAATACACCATTTACACACCCTTCAACTTCGCAGAATAGAATGACATCATGGTCTGCTGTCCGTTAGTGGCTTGTCAACTGCACCTGGCTGGATCCTCAGATGAGCTCCCTTCGCAATAGTTGGTCTGGTGCGATCAGCTACATTTCAGCAACATCTTGTTCAGCTGCTTCAGCTGCGGCCTGAGCCAATTGGCTGATGCAATTCCCTGACTTGAACTGGAATCCATTCCTGATGTGATCCATTTCACACTACTTCTGGTCGGCACATTGAATCCAGTCTCAATCAAGATGAGGAAGAACTAGTACATTCAGAGAGACTGTCCTCAAATACATCCCTACTTTCACTGGTCAGCACTTCGTTTTTTTCTTGCCCTCCACCACCCCCCCTCGTCGGTGGACATCTTCGTAGTTGTTGGCTGGAACTGATCCACTGCTCCACACTCCTCAGCCTAAGCCACGGACATGTTCTTCATTCCTTCAGCTCAGCCATTTCACATGTGGTCTTTAATGTTGTTCTCTTCGTTCCAATAATCCACATTTTGTTTCCTGCATTACGTGTCCTTGGAAAGTTCTTCTGACACTGCCACTGGACAGCACCTAGCTGCCAAGGTCTTCTCTGTGCCTTTATCCTAAAGTGATTGACACTTCAGCAGGTTCGTTCCACAAGCTACTAGCGACCTGAAAGTGCTGGGCTTGAAGGTCCCTCTTACTCAGGCGATGGATCTGTTCAGGTCCTCAAGCACCCATCTCCCCTCTGTCGCTGACTGTGCAGTGATGGTCATGCCATCTGTGAAGGTTCGTGTTGGTGGCTGCAGCACCTTGTATTCCGTCATAGGTCCTCTGCTGGGTCTCTCTGCAGAGTCCACAAAGATGTGAATAGCAGCTGTGATGGACACTGTATACCCCACAAGCTGTATCCACCCCCAGCCTCTGGTACTAGAGTCACAAACTATAACCCTCATCCAGAACTACTTTTAAAATAGTTTGATTTATTTTTAATTGAAATTTTTTTAATACATTTTTATTTTGTATTTACCGTTTTAAAATGTAAATTTTAAATTTTTATTAACCTATTTTACGTTTTGTTATTTTTGATGGTTAGATTTTTTTTTAAGTTACTGATCCTATTTATTATAATTATTACAATTTTTTGCCTAGGTTAGGGTTCATGTGGTTTTAATTTATTTTTAAATATTGTATTTTTGAATATGAATACAAAGACTCCCATGACACGGCCACACAAAGACCCAGTTACCTCGCCCGGAAAAGGGAAACCGGGGCCCCCTGCTGGAGCCAGACCCGGGAGGGGAGCTCGTCGGCGAGCGTCTGGTGGCCGGGCCTGATCCCATGGGGCCCGGCCGGGCACAGCCCGAACTGGTCACGTGGGGTCGCCGCCCTGTGG
Organism: Conger conger; assembly: GCF_963514075.1. Classification (NCBI taxonomy): domain Eukaryota; kingdom Metazoa; phylum Chordata; class Actinopteri; order Anguilliformes; family Congridae; genus Conger; species Conger conger. The sequence continues at coordinate 1,520,323 of NC_083768.1, read as the reverse complement.
GCTCACCACCTGCAGGGGTCGGCATTGGAGTCGGGTGCTTTGCCCAACGGGCAGTAGGCAAAGGCGGGGATCCGGGCGTGCTGATCCTCGGCGTCGCAGACTGGTTCTGGGGACGTGGAACGTCACCTCTCTGGTGGGGAAGGAACCGGAGCTAGTGCGGGAGGCGGAGCGGTACCAACTAGATATAGTTGGGCTCACCTCCACGCACAGTACTGGTTCCGGAACCAAACTCCTGGAGAGGGGCTGGACTCTGTTCTTTTCTGGAGTTGCTCAAGGTGAGAGGCGCCGGGCGGGTGTGGGGATACTCACAAGCCACCGGCTGAGCGCCACTGTGTTGGAGTTCCACCCGGGGAACGAGAGGGTCGCTTCTCTGCGACTACGTGTCGCTGGGGGGAAGGCTCTGACTGTCATTTGTGCGTATGCACCAAATGGCAGTTCAGAGTATCCGGCCTTCTTGGAGTCGCTGGGTGGCATCCTGGAAAGGGTGCCACCCGGAGACTCCATAGTTCTGCTGGGCGACCTCAACGCTCACGTGGGCAATGACGGAGAAACCTGGAGGGGGGTGATTGGGAGGAACGGCCTGCCTGATCTGAACCCAAGCGGTGTTTTGTTATTGGACTTCTGTGCTGGCCATGGATTGTCGATAACAAACACCATGTTCGAGCATAGGGTAGCTCATAAGTGTACTTGGTACCAGAGCACCTTAGGCCAAAGATCGATGATCGACTTTGTGGTCGTATCATCAGACCTGCGGCCGTATGTCTTGGACACTCGGGTGAAGAGAGGAGCAGAGCTGTCAACTGATCACCACCTGGTGGTGAGTTGGATCAAGTGGCCGGGGAGGCTGCCTGACAGACCCGGTAAACCCAAACGTGTAGTGAGGGTGAACTGGGAACGTCTGGCGGAGGCCCCTGTTCGCGAGGTCTTCAACTCCCACCTCCGGAAGAACTTCTCACGCATCCCGGGGGAAGCTGGGGACATGGAGTCCGAGTGGGCCATGTTCAAAGCCTCCATTGCAGAGGCGGCAAGCAGGAGCTGTGGCCAGAAGGTCATCGGTGCCTGTCGGGGCGGCAACCCAAGAACCCGCTGGTGGACACCAGCGGTGAGGGAGGCCGTCAAGCTGAAGAAGGAGGCCTTTCGGGCTTGGCTGGCCCGGGGGTCCCCTGAAGCAGCAGACAGGTACCGGGTGGCCAGAAGGGCTGCAGCTTCGGCAGTCGCTGAAGCAAAAACCCGGGTATGGGAGGAGTTCGGGGAGGCTATGGAGAAGGACTTTCGGTTGGCCTCGAGGAAGTTCTGGCAAACCATCCGACGACTCAGAAAGGGAAAGCAGGGCTTGTCTCAGGCTGTTTTCAGCAGGGGAGGAGAACTGCTGACCCGGACTGGGGATATTGTCGGGCGGTGGAAAGAGCACTTCGAGGAGCTCCTGAACCCGAACAACACGTCCTCTGTGGAAGAGGCAGAGCCTGAAGACTCGGGGGAATCTGCACCTATATCCCTGGCGGAAGTTGCTGAGGTAGTCAAAAAGCTCCTCAGTGGCAAGTCGCCGGGTGTAGATGAGATTCGCCCTGAGATGCTGAAGGCTCTGGACATTGTTGGGCTGTCTTGGCTGACACGCCTCTTCAGTGTCGCGTGGAGATCGGGGACAGTGCCTGTAGAGTGGCAGACCGGGGTGGTGGTCCCCATTTTCAAGAAGGGGGACCGGAGGGTGTGCTCCAATTACCGGGGTATCACACTCCTCAGCCTCCCTGGGAAAGCTTACTCTAGGGTACTGGAAAGGAGGCTCCGACCGACGGTCGAACCTCGGATTCAGGAGGAGCAATGTGGCTTCCGTCCTGGCCGTGGAACAGTGGACCAGCTCTTTACCTTGGCAGGGTTGCTGGCGGGGTCATGGGAGTTTGCCCATCCAGTCCACATGTGCTTTGTGGACTTGGAGAAGGCTTTCGACCGTGTCCCCCGGGGAACCCTGTGGGGTGTACTGCGGGAGTATGGGGTACCGGGGCCGTTGTTACGAGCCATCAGGTCCCTGTATAACCAAAGTGAGAGCTGTGTCCGCATTCTCGGCACAAAGTCAAGCACGTTTCCGGTGGGTGTTGGACTCCGCCAAGGTTGCCCCTTGTCACCGGTCCTGTTTGTGGTATTCATGGACAGGATCTCAAGGCGCAGCCGAGGTGAGGAGAGTGTCCGGTTTGGTGACCTCAGAATCGCATCTCTGCTTTTTGCGGATGATGTGGTTCTGCTGGCTTCATCGGACCGTGACCTTCAGCACGCACTGGAGCGGTTTGCAGCCGAGTGTGAAGCGGCCGGGATGAGAGTCAGCACCTCTAAGTCCGAGGCCATGGTTCTCTGCCGGAAAACGGTGGATTGCTCCCTCCGGGTTGGGAACGAGTCTTTGCCCCAAGTGAAGGAGTTCAAGTATCTCGGGGTCTTGTTCACGAGTGAGGGTAGAAGGGAGCGTGAGATCGACAGGCGGATCGGTGCAGCGTCAGCAGTAATGCGGGCGTTGCACCGGACCGTTGTGGTGAAGAAGGAGCTGAGCCGGAAGGCGAAGCTCTCGATTTACTGGTCGATCTACGTCCCAACCCTCACCTATGGTCACGAGCTTTGGGTAGTGACTGAAAGAACGAGATCGCGTATACAAGCGGCCGAAATGAGCTTCCTCCGTAGGGTGGCCGGGCTCAGCCTTAGAGATAGGGTGAGGAGCTCGGACATCCGGAGGGAGCTCGGAGTAGAGCCGCTGCTCCTTCGCATCGAAAGGAGCCAATTGAGGTGGTTCGGGCATCTCATTAGGATGCCTCCCGGGCGCCTCCCTTTGGAGGTTTTCCGGGCTCGTCCAACTGGGCGGAGACCCCGAGGGAGACCCAGAGCCCGCTGGAGAGATTATATATCTCTCCTGGCCAGGGAACGCCTCGGGATCCCCCAGGAGGAGCTAGAATGCGTTGCTGGGGAGAGGGACGCCTGGAATACCCGGCTTTGCCTACTGCCCCCGCGACCCGACTCCGGATAAGCGGGTGACGATGGATGGATGGATGGATGAATATGAATACAAATTTAATTTATTTATCTATTTATTATTTTATGTATTAGCCTATTTATTGTTTATTAGCCTACAGAGCGACTTTGGTAAGTTCAGAATGAGGGTGACAGTGTGCGACTGTACTACCAAACAGCGGAGGCTGGGGGGCGGACAGACACTGGGTGCACAGCGTCCATCATAGCTGCTGTCTCCATCCCTGTGAACACTGCAGAAAGACCAAGCAGAAGGCCCAGGACGAAATCCAGGGTGTTGCAGCCACGGACATGAACTTTCACGGACAGCATGACCATCACTACACAGTCAGTGAAAGAGGGGAGATGGGTGCTTGAATATTTGGACAGGTCCACTGCCTGAGCAGGAATGACCTCCAAACCCAGCAATTCAAGTATGTTGTTACGAAAGAAAGGTAAGGGTGAGGCAGATGATAGCACTTGGGTCAGAGCAGCTGGAGAGTGGATTCCAGCACAAGCAGAGAAGCCAGCCAGAAGCTGGCAGAGATGGTGCAACTGCTGGCCCTGAGACACAATGAGTGTGGAAGGAACAAGAGACCACACAGGTGACTGGACGCAGGAAGTGAAGAAGGGTGGCGTCCCTGTGAGACCCAAGGCTAGGTGCTGTCTGCATATGGTCCTCCCCAAACTGCACTTGCCCCTTCCGGAACAAACCCTTTACTGCAAGCCCAACTCCATCTTCTGCATCCACCTCGATGTCTCATCAGTGTGGGACTGGTACAACAACAGCTTATTTTCTTCATCTTTCAGCCAGTGTTCCATGACTTGCCCAGCTCCAACGTGAGGATTTCTGAGGCTCCCACTCCACTGGCACAGAGGCAGGAGGCAGGGGCTGAGGTCCAGGAGACAGCAGCAGCAGGTATGATCTGTCCCTCCAAGACTTGCAAGGCAACCCCAGCAGTGTTGATGCAGAAGATGGCTCTCTCCGGTAGTGTGAACTACAGGTGGCTGAACATGGCTACTTGCAAAGATTTCCATCTGCTTCACTGGATTTATGATGGCCTGGGCAACAAGGCAGAGGCTGATGTCGAGGAGATGGCAGCAGCAGTAGGTGTGATCTGTCCCTCTGAGAGTCACTGGGCAAACCCAGCAGTGCTGATGCAGGGTGTCGTTTTCTACATCGAATACAGGCAGCTGAACACAGCCACTCGCATCCTTTGTATCCCCACAGTGATGGCACATCCAGGACAGCATGGAGGATTCTACCTGGTTCACCTCTGCAGTGGCTACAGGCAGGTCCCCCTCCTGGCATCAGCTCATCCCAAGATAGCCAGATGACTAGGAATTTCCCCTCTGTTGCTTGGATCAGTGCGCTGGTTCTCACTCTGGCTTTTCCAGCAAAGTCATTCAGTTTCCACACTGGGGGGCAACGTTGGCTCAGGTGGTAAGAGCGGTCGTCTGGCAGTCAACTGGGTTGCCGGTTCAATTACGGCCAGTTGTGTCGAAGTGACCTAAGCAAGACACCTAAACCCCAAATGCTAAACCATTGATACTGAGGAAGGACAGTGCTCAAGTCCACATCACCCATCTCAGCGAGTGGTGGCATACTTCTACAGGGCAGGACACAAAGCAGAGATCAACGTCCACCTTACCCAGAGAGAGTTGGTGGTGGTTCAGCCCTTCAGAGTATACACCAACCTTTCCAATGCCAACTTGTGTTCAAGGAGACCAAGGGCTACCAATGTATCCCCCTGACTCTCTGAACTGCATGCTTTGTGTTCCTTTATGTGAACTTTCTACTTTACCTGCTAATTTGATACTTCTGTTACCAACTTCACCCATTTAGCCAGCAGAGGATGGGCATCCCCGATAGTTGGGTTCGTCCTGAGATTTATTCCTCGCCACTGTTGAGGGTTTTTCTCCCTACTTGGGAGTTTTTTTTAAAAAATTTTTAACCTCATGTGCTATCTGGGGGCTCCCCTTTTAAAGAGATTTTTTTTTTTTTTTTTTAGGCCTTTTTCAGCTTCATTGGACAGTATATAGTATAGAGAGAGACAGGAAGAATGGGAGCGAGAGAGAGGGGAAGACATGCGACAAATGTCAGACGGTCGGATTCGAACCGCCGACGTCGCGGCTCAATGAGCATGCGGTCAGCGCTCTACAGGCTGCGCCACCGAGACACCCCAAGGCTCCCCTTTTGGTATTTCCCCTTTTCCGCCCTTCTGCTACTCCGTAAAGTGTTTTTTGTGACAGTCTTCTGAAATACACTGGAGAGAAAATTGAATTAAAGGGCCAGACAGGCCACTGGATCAAGCTGGAACAGAACTTGAATTTCATGCTCAAGCACTGCCAAGCCAAGAAGCGCAGAAATTAAGAGAGCCTTAGCCGTGGTCTGATGAGAAGGCTGATGAGAAGGACAAACAGAGGGAGCCAGAGCCAGCGCCCCAAGTCATTGCCCGCACCACCCCACCAGTCCTGAGAGACCGGTCACCCTCCAAGCTCAGGAGACACAGAGAGACCAGATGTCAGCCCAGTCGTTGCAGTAGGCACAGGCAGGGGACAGACCCTGGGCAGCCTGGGGGATGGGTGGGCTGGAGCCCATTCCAGCATGAATTGGGGCGAGAGGCAAGAATACACCCTGGACAGGTCGCCAATCCATTACAGGGCACACACACCATTCACTCTCTCACATAATGTACTTCATCTTTTCACAGAAGACTCGGTTTCAAATCAGAAACCAAATGGAAATGGCCATGGGCAAACCCTGAACCCCAGTCATTAAACTACTCAAACCAGCAACACAGTTGACCAGTAAACCAACTCAGTAATTCTCACCTACTGTATAAAATGATAATTATAATACATGAGCACAGAGGCATCCACCCAGTGAAGGTACATAACCATGGTCTTACCTTTGGTGTCTTCTGGAGGACGTTTTCTACAACCCACCACCACCACCAACCGTGCAGCTGCAGCATTGCTTATAGCTCATTACCTAAACTAATCTGTGTCTCAAACACCACTAAACTCTCATATAAGCACCAGAGCTGTCAGTAACACACAGCTGAGATCTCTACACCAGCAATTCAGGTAGAACATCATAGTAGCAGCCACTGACATGACCTGACTTTTCCTCAATGTAACAGAAACAGAATCAAACACTACAGAACCAAATTTAAAACACAACCACTCCTCCTCCTCCTCATCATCATGTGCTCCAATCATGAGCATCAATCTCCAAACAAACCTCCAATAAATCTCCAAATAATTTCAGTAGAACACCACTATGGAAACAATCAACATATTCATCGTTGCCTGAAAAGAGGATTCTTCTTAAATTCACTTGTATCATCTCCAGCAATCCCTAATAAACACCATGACCGCAGAACACCAGCTAAAACCAGCAGAAGATTAACATTAACAAATTCACCACAAACCTCAATTTCACGTTTAAAAACCCAGCAGACGAAATTTAAAATCTTATCTTCACTCCTCATCAACAATTCATACCTACTGTTGCATAAGCAAACATCTCCACACAGCCAAAATAAAAAAGCCCATGAGCACAGAGGCATCCACCCAGTGAAGGTACATAACCATGGTCTTACCTTTGGTGTCTTCTGGAGGACCTACAACCCACCACCACCACCAACCGTGCTGCAGCAATAGCATTTTTTCCATCTTATCACCTAATCTAACCTGTCTCAAACACCACTAAACTCTCAAATTAGCACCAGAGCTTTCAGTAACACAGCTAAGATCCCTACACCTACAATTAATTTAATATCACAATAGCAGCAACTACCTTTCCTCAAAATAACAATCACATTCAAATGCTCCATACCCAAATTCAAAATCTAATTCAATTCAATTCTCTCCCACTGAAGCATAAGCAACAATCTCCACACAGACACAGTAATTCTCACTTCAACAATTCACACCTACTGTACCATAAGCAACAATGTCCAGAATGGAGAAAAGCACAGCGGCATCCGCCCAGTGAAGGTACATAACCATGGTCTTACCTTTGGTGTCTTCTGGAGGACGTTTCCTACAACCCACCACCACCACCAACCGTGCTGCTGCAGCATTGCTTCTAGCTCATCACCTAAACTAATCTCTCTCTCAAACACCACAACACTCAAATCTGCAACAGAGCTTTCAATACACAGCCAAGATACCTACACCTATAATGAATTCAACTGACAGCAAAAAGCTTTTCTGCAAAGTAACAGAAACACAATCAAACACTACAGACCAAATTGTAAACAATCTTCACTCCTTATCAACAATGCTCATAATTTCCCCTTCTGTTTGTCTGTAAAGTGTCTTTGTGAGTCTCCTGTGAAAAGCGCTATACAAATAAAATTTAATTTCATCGAATTAAAGGGCCAGACAGGCCACTGGATCAAGCTGTAACAGAACTTGAATTTCATGCTCAAGCACTGCCAAGCCAAGCGCAGAAATGAAGAGAGCCTGCCACCGTGGTCACCATGGTGACCACACTGATGAGAAAGAGAAACAGAAGGAGCCAGAGCCAGCTCCCCAAGTCATTGCCCCACAAGACCCCACCAGTCCTGAGAGACCGGTCACACCAGGACCGGACCAGGAGACACAGAACGATGACCCGAATAATCAGCCCAGTGATCCAGTGGACACGGGTAGGGCAGAGGCTGCCTCCATTACATTACATTACATTATTGGCATTTGGCAGACGCTCTTATCCAGAGCGACGTACAGTTGATTAGACTAAGCAGGAGACAATCCTCCCCTGGAGCAATGCAGGGTTAAGGGCCTTGCTCAAGGGCCCAGCGGCTGTGCAAATCTTATTGTGGCTACAACGGGATTAGAACCCCGGACCTTGCGTGTCCCAGTCCTTTACCTTAACCACTACGCTACAGGCCGCCCGCCTCCAATACTCTCTCATCTTTCTCCACACGCATGAAGGCATTTATGAGCCAGTTGAGCCTCCAGTTGGGATGGCCCTGCCAGTGTTGGCAGAGTACCGGCTATCTGGGACTTCCACCAGATTCTGGGTGCCAGAAGAGCAGCACAATGCCCAGGGGAGGAACTTTGAAAGCCAGGCAGTCTTCATGTCCACTTGCATTCCTGTGTTGTTCCCGGCAGTTGGTGGGGGGAGAGGGTGGCTAGAGGCCATCCCAGCATGCATTGGGCAAGAGGCAAGAATATACCCTGAACAGGTCGCCAAACCATCCCAGGGTCTGTACACACCATTCACTCACACACACACACACACTCATATCTCTCCACACACACTATTCACGCCCACACTCATACCTCTACACACACCATTCACTCATACACGCACTCATATCTCTCCACACACCATTTACTCACACACACACTCATATCTCTCCACACACACTATTCACTCCCACACTCATACCTCTACACACACCATTCACACACACACACACACACACACTCATATCTCTCCCCACACCATTCACTCACACACACACACACACTCATACCTCTACACACACCATTCACTCACACACACTCATATCTCTACACCCACCATTCACTCAATCTCTCACACCTACAGGCACCTATGCTGCACCTACCTCCCTACCTCATGCCCCAAAGCACATCACAGCCCTTCCAATGTCCACAGTAGCACCACTCACACTAAGCTCAGCATCTGAACAGAGCAATGCAATGAATCCCATCACATAAGCTTCAACACTGCAGCCATATGGAAATGACCTTGAACCTCAGTCAGTAAACCATCAAAACCACTCAATCCAGCTACAACACAACCCGAAAACCTGCAGACCGGCAAACCAACTCACATTAACTAGTTATCCCGCAGAGTAACAGAAACATAATCAAACACTAGATTTTAAATTTGGGTCTGTAACCTTCCCTCCTCATCAACCACGTGCACCTACTCTTCCATAAGCAGCAATCTCCACACAGCCAAAATAAAAAAGCATATCAGCACAGAGGCAACCAACCAGGGAAGGTACATAACCATGGTCTTACCTTTGCTGTCTTCTGGAGGACGTTTCCTACAACCCACCACCACCACCAACTGGGCCACAGCAAGAGCATTGCTTCTGTTGTCGCCCATCATCTAAACTAATCTCGGTCTGAAATACCATTAAACTCTCAAATCTGCACCTAATGATCGTGTAGATTGTAGGTGTGGAGATCTTAGCAGTGTTACTTAAACCTCTACACCTACAATCTATTCATAACAGTACTGTATCTCGAGCTGGTTGGCGCCTTGCATGGCAGCCAATCGCCGTTGGTGTATGTGTGAATGGGTCAATGAGAAGCATAAATTGCGTAGCGCTTTGGATAAAGGTGATATATAAATGCCAACCATTTACCATCATTAGATCACTACATCGTCAAAAAAACAAAAAACAATGACCAATAATAACTAAAGTAGAGCCTGCTGACCCAAACTCAATATAATTCTGTTTCAGTATCAAACATGGTTTGAGCTGATGAAGATCCACTAGGGGTCGAAATGTTTTATTACGACATCAGCACAGAGGCATCCATCCAATGAAGGTACATAACCATGGTCTTACCTTTGGTGTCTTCTGGAGGACGTTTCCTACAACCCACCACCAACACCAACCGTGCTGCAGCAACATTGCTTATAGCTCATCGAAACTAATCTGTGTCTCAAACACCACTTAACTCTCAAATCAGCACCAGAGCTTTCAGTAACACAGCTAAGATCCCCACACCTAGAACTAAACATCACAATAGCAGCAACTAGCTTTTCCTCAAAATAACAAAGACATTCAAATGCTCCATACCCAAATTCTAAATCTAGTCTTCATTCCTCATCAACAATTCTCACCCACTGAAGCATAAGCAACAATCTCCACACAGACAAACCAAATAAATACATTCGAGCCCATCAGCACAGAGGCATCCACCCAGTGAAGGTACATAACCATGGTCTTACCTTTGGTGTCTTCTGGAGGACGTTTCCTACAACCCACCACCACCACCAACCGTGCTGCAGCAACATTGCTTCCATCTCGGTCTCAAACACCAATCACCAACTCTCAAATCAGCACCAGAGCTGTCAGTAACACACAGCTGAGATCTCTACACCAGCAATTCATGTAGAACATCATAGTAGCAGCCACTGACATGACCTGGCTTTCCCTCAACGTAACAGAAACAGAACCAAACACTACAGACCCAAATTTAAAACACAACCACTCCTCATCATCATCATCATCATGATCAGTGCTCTCCAATCATGAGCATCAATCTCCAAACAGAAAGCCCAGAGCACATCAGCACAGCGGCCGCAAGCCTAGACCCAGTGAAAGTAGGAAACCAGGGTCTTACTCTGTGTCCACTGATTCATGCACCGTCTAGTTTGATTGCAGAGCTGGGGAAAGAAGGAACTTTACTGAACTCATAATCAACAAAGCACAGCATACGCATGCCTACAATCACAGCGATTACAAGCAAAATCCCAGGTAAACTGGCGGCCTCCTGTAAATATAAAAAGCTGATGGTAAACGTAAAAAGCAGCTCTAGTAAATATAGTGTTTATAATGATTCAAATAACAAAACGTAGGCAAAGGTAAAACTGGATGTTGTCGGCTGGAGTGTCATTCCTCAAGCATGGATTGGGCACGGTTCTAGGCTCACGTGCTGGTGAAGGGACAAGTATTTCAGTAGAAGTTTTGTTTCGTTGCATTTGTTTGCATGCTGAGGAAGACTGGGTGTAGAAGTATGTTGTTGGGCCCTTGAGCAAGGCCCTTAACCCTGCATTGCTCCAGGGAAGGATTGTCTCCTGCTTAGTCTAATCAACTGTACATCGCTCTGGATAAGAGCGTCTGCCAAAATGCCAATAATGTAATGAATGGGACTTTATATTCAAGTCCTGCAAAGAAATTGCAGGAGTACAAAAAAAAGTTGATATTACTAATATTCACAAATACTGTGAATCAACCTTATCATGCTCTCTTCAACACATATGAACTTAATGTAATGCACAAAATGGAAATTCTGAGGCTGAGAAGAACTGATATTTGACTGGTCAGTTTTCAGTGCACTCTGAAATGCATATTTCAGTATATTTAGGAACATTGGGGATCAAATCCAATGTGTTCCATTTCTAGGCAATGCACGTGAGTTTTATTGACAAAATAATGTTTTGAAATATAAGACTTCAAAACAACACAACACAACAAAAACAGAACTCAAACACAGACTAACCAATCTTCCAGTAAATAAAAATCATCTAGACTCAACCCAACAAGCCAACATACACAGGATAAAATGCAATATAAAACAAAAAAATCACCGCAAGCCTACACAAACACCAAACACTCAAACCAGACACAAATGCACAACACACCTCACACAAGATGGCCAACAAACCCTGGGGTGGGGGTATAGGGGAGTCTTTATACAGATTGCTGAACTTTGGTTGGCAGCAGGAATTTGAATTTGATTCGGCCAATCAGGAAGAATCAGAAGCTTGAGTGACAGTCAGTGGGCGGATATCCACAGGGAATGGGAAGGACAAAATGGAGACCCATAGGCCCCACAGGGCTGAAACACAAAGACTTGAGCTTTCAGAGACCCAGAAGGCGAAACACAGAGACTTGAGCTTACAGCTCACCACAGTGCTATGATTTAGCATTTCATGTCAATTAATAATTATACAACTAACACTTTCCCTGAATCACTGAATAATTATCCAACTAACTATTTGGGGTAGCTGATAGCCTAGTGGCTAAGGTGCTTGACTGGGTCCTTAAATGTTGGTGGTTCAAGCCCCAGTGGAGCCACAATGAGACCAGTGTAGCTTTTGGCTCCTTAGCAAGGCCCAATTGTCACATTGTGACTCTTGTAAAGACAATAAAGTGATCTTAGACCTTAACCAGATCAAGTGTAAAATAACTGTTCACAGAAAGGGTGCAGCTCCCCTCTGAAAAAGGTATTCATCAGAAATCATAAAAGGACAATATTTTTCTGTGCTCAGTTGATCTTTCCTGGTGCGATTGAGCCAACCAAGAGGACCAGAAGGTAAGGATTGCACTTTGAGAGCATTTCAAGGTTCCAATACACTATCAATGTGACATTTACCTCTGTACCTGGGACGTAACCCAGAAGATTTAAATAGCAGTGATGCCTACCTCTTAAAGGGCTTTATGGCAGCAAGTAGAAAAAGCCACAAAATGCTGGCTTCAGAAATTGTCAATCATCTGCAGTTTATGGAACAGTCGACCAATACCTTATAGTTACAGTAAGGGGGAATAAGTACAGTAAGGTACAATCCTAAAAAAGAGTCACAAAAAGGCTTTAAACAGAGTCTTCATTATTTTATTCAGTCAGGTCCCAGGTGGACACAAGTGTGCACACAGGTAATCAGGTGACCGGGTCACCTGCCCCACCCACACCTGCTCCAGTGTGCCTCACCTGCCCTACCCACACCTGCTCCACCTGATCTACCACACCTACTCCAGTGTGCCTCACCTGCCCCACCCACACTTGCTCCAGTGTGCCTCACCTGCCCTACCCACACCTGCCTCAGTGGGCCTCACCTGCCCCACCCACACCTGCCCTACCACACCTCCTCCAGTGTGCCTCACCTGCCCTACCCACACCTGCCTCAGTGGGCCACACCTGCCCTACCACACCTGCTCCAGTGTGCCTCACCTGCCCTACCCACACCTGCTCCACCTGCCCTACCACACCTGCTCCAGTGTGCCTCACCTGCCCTACCCAGACACCGGCGTGCGGACTCCTCCACACAAGGGAACACAGTGAAGGGAACACAGCGCTGAAAAAGGATTCCTGAGCTGAGCTAATCTAAAGACAGGAAAACTGTCCTGGCTGTGTCTCTCTACCACAGGCGGTCTGAAATTAACAGGGTAATTTTTTTATTTTTACCACAGGCCTAATCTATCACATGGATATTCTTATATTACCCCTTGATCCACTTGGGCTATTAATACATGTTTTATTTCATTATTAAGCAGACAGCGTGAGCCTGGATCACACTGATGATGTGCGGCCTCACTTGAGAGTTGGGTCTGGAACAGTTTGTAATGAATATATCCACTGTCTCCATTACACTTAAAGCCACACTGCTGATTTGAATCCTTTATTCAGAACTATTGTAATATATGAGTGAATGTGTTAAGGTGGTCAGGGGTTGCACATATCCCCCACACGGCGATAAAGACGCATGTCTGTCCCTGTGGGACAGACACACTGCACAGCCTCTATGCCCTCCCAGACCTTTTGGCAGCATTTATTCGTTTCAATTCCATCTGTTGTTCCTGTAAAAAAAAAAACATAGACTACAGTACAGAGATGAATTAATTCCTCGTAGACAACCATAAAATGTTTGTGCCATTGTTGTATAAAATCCAAAGTAAACGAAACAAATTGTTTTGTGGTGTGTAATTCTAGCAAGCTCTTAAAGGAGGAACAAGGTGGCTGGTCACTTTTTCTCGGTTTTTATATGCAATTTGGAGAGGCATGATGAAAGTATTAAATATGTCCGTTCTTTAGTTTTGGAGTAAGTGTTTTAAATGTATCATCCTATTTTCAACTGGTGGAGAATGTTGTCCTACTAGTACGTCACATGACCATAACCACTCCCCTTATCCCTCCCCTATTACTTGTGACCCACAGTTTGCGCCGCTGGCCGACAGGAAAGTGTGAGCATGTCATAGCTAATAGACCGTTCTCATTACCATCCCCAGACAGTTCAGGTGAACTTTTATGTGTGAAATTTAGGCTTAGAAAAAGAAGTTTTAAAATACATTTAAATGACTGAATAATAAAACTTTTTTTTAAATGCACATTTGTTTTGTTGTTGCCTAAAGACAACTGGCAAGTGTCACATTCAACCACCATGATACTCCTTTAACCCCTGCCTCCCCAGGAAAAATATTTAGTGAGAAAATGGAAAAAATGAAAGTTGATGTGTTGTTGGTTGTCCAGTAGGGGGCAGTCTTCCCTCTGGTCAAATAAACCCCAATGCAGTGATGGGGACACTGCTATAGGAGACGCACAGATGTTGAGACACTAAACTGAGGCCCTGCCTCACTGAGCTCATTAAAGATCCCATGACACTCTTCACAAAGAGTAGGGGGTTCCCCAGTGTCCTGGCTAAACTCCCAACCCTGGCTCTTTCAACCTGCCACCCAATCATCCTCTGGTTTAACTGGGGAAAGAAATTATTCTCTCCCTCCCGCTGATGTGTGGTGAGCGTTCTGGCACAAAATGGCTGCCATTGCCTCACCCAGGTGGGGGCTACACATTGGTGGGAGGCTAAGATCCCCCCCCCCCCCCCTCATCACTACAAAGTGCTTTGAGTGCCTAGAAAAGTGCTCTGTAAGTGCAATGGTCTAACCGTGTGCTTGTTATTATTCTACTTAATAGCCTTGGAATAAATGTACAGTGTTCCCATCTGTGGCTGTCCCTGGTCCCGTTATTCCCGCTAAACCCCAAATTCAAACGGAACGTGAGGCACGAATGTCACTGGCGACTCTCCGTTGTTGCCAGGGAGACGTCCACGATCACGTCCCCATCGCGGTCGCGCGCTTCGCTCCCGCCTCTCCACACCCACAAAACGCGGCTGTAATCCACGCGCATTCACGCTGGCATCCCGCTGCTTTTACCGGCCTGATCAGGAATAAGGCGTAAAGTCACACTCCGTTAGCTCAGGGGGACTGGCTCGGGGACTGGCCTGTAGTCTCTGTGATTCGGGCTGATCACGTGGGGAACAGACAACCTAAAGCAAATACATTGGGACACACAAAAATACAAAAAGGTCAACCTGGCAACCAAAACCGTCACCAATCCAGATCGAAATACACCAGTTTTCACAAACATTTCCCCCATATCACTTCCTCCTAAGGCTAGAAAGCCAGGCTGTAAAACGTAGGGATAATTAATAAATATGAATTACTTCACTGCCAGTCAGGCAGCATAATTTAATTAATGTAATCAGTAGCCAGCAAGCTATATTTATCCCACCACGGGTATACAGAAAAAAAACGTGGTGTTAAATCTCTATTCTTATGGTCCCCGTAGGGCTCGTATGTACTCTCTTAGAGTTGATTTAACACTAGAAATGTTTACTGTGAATGATGAACAAATACCGATTGGAGTGAAATTCATTCAGGCGCGCATATATAGGCTTTTCGGTTATCAAACGGAAGCGTAAAGCGTAATTGCGGGGAGATTGCAGTTCCGGCGGAGGCCCGGCAGATGAGAAAGACTGATTGACTCATTCTGTGGCTGTCTGATGGAATCAATGCGACCCGCTGGGCGTTGGGAGAGCGCCCTGTCGTAATGGCTTTCCCTGGCGCAGTTCCCTCCCTGTCTGTCTGAATGCCACAGTGAATATTCATTCCTCATCGGCCCCACTCGGCAACAACGCGACGACGGTCCAAAACAAATGCGTCTCCGAGGACGTTCGACGAGGCAATTTATGTCCCGAGGCTGTTTCAATACAAGTCACATGTATAATATTTAAAAAAACAGGTTTCATTTAATCAGATTTCTCACGACTGTGGCTTTAATGCATGCGAGCAGGACACAGAAAACCAGTGTAGCTAGGCTGCAGAATAGCCCTCTTGCCTTTCCTGAAATTCCCCAGATCAACTGGGAATGAAGAGCGGCAATAACTTTGTTTCCTATTGACATTTTATACGCCAAACGTGGTCAACACAGCTTTCGACTCCGTTAATTAAATTGTTACCACTGGTCCACTAGTGAGAGGTGACATTTAACAATTTAGCAGCGCTACTGTAAAATTGATCGCAGCTGGGGGCTGCCTTCGCTTTGGGCGTTCAGATAGCAACTAATTAAACTGTCAGAATTTCGCGTAATATGTGCCCGGCGCCCCCCGTGGAAACGGAGGAGCTATTTAAAGACATGTTTTCAGCGGGGGAATGCAGTGATGGTGATAGGAAAGATGGTAGTTCCCCTTCACCAGTATTCTGTTTGTCTTGTAAAAGAGGTGTATGTGATGTGTGATGTATTGTCTCCACGCGCCCTTTCAATAAAAACCACATAAAAAAAAAATATATATGTTAGTCTGCACTTGTGTTTGAGGCCCATTTTAGAAAACTGTCGGTCTGTGTGTCCCCAGCACTCTCTCTGACTCTGACAGGGAAACCTGGAGGTTGATGGGATGTTTTGTCTAATTCTGGATGTTGGAGTGTGAGGTCAGCCTGCTCTTTCACTCTCGGTGCCTGCTTTCTCCAGACAGAATGTCTGATACGAGTCACTGAGTCCATGCTTGTCCGCGTAGTTCGACCTTGTTGAAAGCTCTAACCTCCGGAGGAAAGGTACGCAGATCTGAAGTGGTCTGTCGAGATTGGGAAGTCTGAGCTGAAGATAATTCTGTCTGCAGCAGCGTTGACCTCGGAGGTAGCCAGATGGGGTGAGGCCAGGCCGGGCCATGTTGGAGAGGTCACAGCAGACAAAACAAACTTACTGAACACCCGACCTCGACTGCTGTACAGAGGTGAAGGTCCGCCATTTTGTCCACTTGTGGCACAAGCAATATTTTTAGCTCAATGTGTTTTGTTGTATTGCATTCATTGAACAAATGTGTTTTTTTTTTTTTCAAGGGCAGGTGTGAATTTTATTAATTCTTTATTTTTGACAATAATCCAGAGGATTATATAAAATTGCACATGCATGTGTGCGAGTGTGTATATGTGCGTGCATGTATGTGTGTGTGTGCTTGTGTGTGTGTATATGTCTGTGTGTGTGTATGTGCGTGCGTGTATGTGTGTGTGTGTGTGTATGTGCGTGTGTGTCTCTGTGTGTGTGTGTGTGTGTGTCTGTGCGTGTGTGTGTGTGTATTTGTGTGTATGTGCGTGCGTGTATGTGTGTGTGTATGTGCGTGTGTGTCTCTCTGTGTGTGTGCGTGTGTGCGTGTGTGTCTTTGCGTGTGTGTCTGTGTGTGTGTGTATGTGCGTATGTGTATGTGTAGGGTGATGTGGTAAGCGTTGCTGATGGAGGTGTGTGTGTGTGTGTGTGTGTGTGTGTAGGGTGGTGTGGTAAAGCGTTGCTGATGGAGGTGTGTGTGTGTGTGTGTGCGTGCGTGTGTGTCTTTGCGTGTGTGTCTGTGTGTGTGTGTGTATGTGTGTGTGTGTGTGTG
>NC_083768.1:1483189-1485689 GCF_963514075.1 Conger conger | reverse complement strand
ACTGGTGGACATGCTGTAACTAGCTGTGATTGGTGGGGACTGGTGGACATGCTGTAACTAGCTGTGATTGGTGGGGACTGGTGGACATGCTGTAACTAGCTGTGATTGGTGGGGACTGGTGGCCATGTTGTCTGTGGTTTGGTTTGGTTTCAGATAAATGTTTAAACAAACTGTATAATGAGCTAGGAGGTAATTGTTTAATTTCATAACTAACATTCATTAATTAACTCCCACGCACATTGAAATTTTGAATTGTTTAAACCAGCTGGCAAGAAGGAGAGGGAATATTCACACAAAATGAAAGATTCAATGACACTTTCAACAGAGTTACCCAGGTGGTCTAATAAAAATTAATTCATGCTGGTAACACACACTGCGATTATAACCAGTCAGTGGGATTTTATCTGTGTATGAAATGAGCTTGTTTTCTAAAGTGGACTGCTGGTCGGATTGTGAAAAATCAATTATTCTTACAATACAAGGCTGCATATTCATGTAAAATGTTGTATTAATGCATATATGCTGTGGGTAATTCCTAGGAAAATCCAGTAGTTATGACGTTTTGTATTTCTGTTGTTAAAAACATAATGTTCTTGGATGCCATAAGAAATGTCTGGGGACACACTTGCTTCTTGTCACCTTGTGTAGACTAGACAGTATTTCTGCAATATGTCCAGGGGACCACAACAGCCAAAAAGACACAAACAAGAAATGACATTTACACCGATAACCGCGAAATGCTGAGTAAACATATACTGAAGAATATTATAGTTCCACTATCAGTTCCCAGTGCGACAGACCATTATTGAAACTAGTCCTATTTAAGATGCATACGCTGCTTATTGCTTCTTCTTTTTTCTTAGTAAAAGGTCTACATAATCCGCCAAGCGGCAGGGAGTTTACCTTCAGCCACGGCGCAACACAGTTTCATTTAATATTACCAAAACGTTTGAATTATTGATCAGTTCACCAAATATATTTCCCCCGAACCGCCAGGGGTTGAACGCTTTCCCGGAAAAAGCTGCTCCCTCTTCAACCGCCGGCGTTGTCTCCTCTCGAACCCCTCTTTCAGCACCGGACAGCTCCGTCACCAGCCACCCCCGCCAGCCTCAACGACATGACTGACAGCGTTAATGGCCATACGCGAGTCAAGGACACTTTAGGAACCCTATAAGATAATGGAGGAGACGGGATTTAAGAGCAATTGGCTCCAGCTGTCCCCTCGGTGTTGTTACTGCTTGTTATGGGCAGAGAAGGGCGGAGTGTGTGCTACAGGAGCGCGCCCGGAGCGGCTCCGTGTGTCTAAGCAATAGGGCTCTCCTTTCACTTTCCGCTCCAGCCTGTTTACACACGCGCGTCTCGGTGCGAGGGGAGACGCGAGACAACAACAACAAGGTTGGCTCGCGCGGAAAGGAGTTTCTGCAGTCCACGAGACGATGAAGAATTGAACGAAACCTCAAGACGAGCGGATACAGACACGAGCAAAGCTAATTCTAGCATCTCACTGAGCGAGGATGAGAGACTCGCCCGTCTTCGCCTGTTCAACATCTTAGCCGAAGATAGAGGAGCCTAGCGAACTTTTCCACAGGTGAATACAAATATATTGGTTTATTGATGAACGTACTAAATTTCATGCGGGCGGTTTTTCACTGTTGATTGCTTGGAATAAAACGAATAGCCGGGGCTCTCGATCAAAAGCGAAATGGCTATTTTTCTGATTTCCTTACTCTTGCCACTGGGATTAGCAGTGGGATCAAATTACGGGTATGTGGAGTGGTCAGAGCAAGACAAAGACTTGGACAGCAAAGTACAGCACACCGTTCCTAACACGAATATCAACAAGGAACCGCAGCACCATCCGACGTATATTACAAAACCATGGACCGAGCGCACCGTAGTGGCGCACAGAATCGAAGAGGACTTGCCGAGGGTCGTCACGGCTTTTCTTCATACGGGAGATTCGTCCACGTTACAACATGTCAACTGCTCCAGGAGGTACGAGCTGAGCAGTCTCCGGGGGAGATCATACATCGCTCCTCATTATCCCCTGCACAGCGTGCTCGAGACGGTGGCGCACGCAACCAACTTCCTAAACGTGATCTTACAAACTAACAGTTCAAGGGAGCACACCGTCCGGCGAGACATAATGTGGTACCACGCTTTAGTTCGGAGCATTTTAGAGGGAGACCCCAAAATATACCGGGCTGTGGTCACGTTCAATACCGAATCGCCGACTCCTGGTCCGCACATCTTCCTCCAGGCAACCAGAACGGAGGATAACATAGTTCTCCAAGATCTCTCCACCACGGCCCACCACCGCTTGAAAAACAAGTCGCCGGAAACGGAGTGGTTCAACGAGTTTAGGGACAAAAAACAAACCCACGTGCGAAGGAGAATGTCGAGCCAGGACGTAAAAGTAACCGACGCCGCGGTCAGAAGAGGCGACCGTTATGTGCTCAATAAAACACAGATTAAGTGGTCCGCGCCTTACCTCGAGTGC
>NC_083768.1:1465689-1478189 GCF_963514075.1 Conger conger | reverse complement strand
CAAAGTGCAAATTAAACACAAGAACAAGTGCAAAGACGACCTGAGAGGACAGTACAGTTCCGAGTCCTAGTGTAAACATACAGAAAATCAGAACCCTTTAAGAGTACAATCAACTTTCAAACTAGCATACCACAATTGCAGCTAGAATACAACAATACAACAGCCAATAAAAAATAAAAAAACAATACCTATACAAGTAACAATATCTATACATAAGTGCCATTACAGTCTAAGGCTAATCATGGTGGTGAGTTCAGGATCACTGTTAGTCAGTCAGTCTTGGTGTCATGACATTGCAGTGGATAGCTCTGTCACCTCAGAACAAGAAGGTCCTGGGATTTAATCCTGGGAGTTAGCATGTTCTCCCCGTGTCTGTGTGGAGTTTACATGTTCTCCCCGTGTCTGTGTGGAGTTTACATGCTCTCCCTGTGTCTGTGTGGAGTTTACATGTTCTCCCCGTGTCTGTGTGGAGTTTACATGTTCTCCCTGTGTCTGTGTGGAGTTTACATGCTCTCCCCGTGTCTGTGTGGAGTTCACATGTTCTCCCCGTGTCTGTGTGGAGTTTACATGTTCTCCCTGTGTCTGTGTGGAGTTTACATGTTCTCCCCATGTCTCTGTGAAGTTAAGGTGCAGGGTTTCCTGGGTGCAGTTTAGATGCAGGTTAGGCTTGGGGTGTTAACACGTCAATCTACCCTGCATACATAAAGGTAAGTAATAATAGTCTTCTCCTCGAGATTTGTGCCCAGAGGGCGGAAGCTACGGTTGGGTTATGTTTGGTTTTCAGTTTTTATTTTACCCGTCCACTTCCTGATTCATGCATCTCCTTCCTGGCCGCAGCTAGTGTTCCTGCTTGTTTCTATGGTCCCCAAGGCCCCTCAAGTTCTTAAACAACTTAATTTTACCCTTCCCTCAATTATCAGACATAAAGCAAATGTACACAATCAATATCATCATTTTTCCGGCGTCCTGCCAATTAAATCCCCCGGTCAATAATGCTGTGAGTAATTAATTAAATATACATTAAGCAACTGGAATCTATGTTCATTTCAGATTGTATATGGACTTCAATAGCCTTCCTGGATGACTATATTAAGATTTAGATGAATGGGTTCTTTTTATACAGGAGAGGTTATACAAATAAGCTGTTGGTTATACTGAGGCCTTGTCCACATTTGCCCAAGGAAATACCCAGAATTCAACAGTCAGGTGGGTGACTCTCGCCGAATTGAACCTTTCCCCTTCTGAGACCGAACGGCTCCCCGTTCCGCCGTGGAAATACGCACGACTCCATGCGATTGACAGTTTTTATTATTCTTCTGACTTTTAAAGTTCAATGTTTCATTTGTAGTTTGGGGGAAATTGTGCACCAGTGCGACAGGCCCGGTATTAAGCCATCAAAGTAACAACCTTTAATTACCGCGCTTTTCACTGAGTCCGCTGACCGCTGCCCGGGGAGGAGGAAACTGGGGCGTATTATCAGGTTCAGCAGGAGGCCTGGAAACAGTGCATTCTGGGAAGGGACATGAGCCCTATGAGAGGGATTATCAGACCACGGTCCTCCAGGGCCGAGAACTGCTGGCTTCCCACCCTCCCTTTACCTGGGAGTCAGGTGTGTTCACCCTCCCTTTACCTGGGAGTCAGGTGTGTCCACCCTCCCTTTACCTGGGAGTCAGATGTGACAACCCTCCTTTTTCCTGGGAGTCAGGTGTGTTCACCCTCCCTTTACCTGGGAGTCAGGTGTGAAGACACCCTGACCAATCAGTAGCTCTAATTACCCAGGAAAAATGAATCAAGGGCCAGAGTTCATGATCCCTGCCATAGCAAGATGACTTGGGAGAGAATAAGATAATTGCTTGGGCCAATATTCCAAATGTAATTGAGTCTGAATTTTTTTTAATGTCTAATTTTCTCCTGTTATGGTATATGACGTTTGTAGACGACTTCCCTGTCTGGGTCACCACAACCAGATATATTTTCCTACAGTATATAATTGGTCATGGCTGGAATAAGCTGTAGAATGTGGGAGTAGTTAAAGGCTGGGTCAGTTAATCCTGTTCCTCTGTCAGTTAACTTTAGCAATAACAGATAAACAATCACAGAAAACATTATTATTTAAAAAATACTGGTTTGAACAATGAGTTACCGTTAATGTTGTAGCAGTCAGCTAGCGGAGCTGCCTAATGACAATCGTAAACATAAACATAGTATTTTCACACGGCAGTCATGAATCCGTAATCACATTACCATACGACAGTCAAATTTATGACTGTTGCATTTTCATACAACAATCATAAACACACAATCACATTTTCACACTACAGTCATAAACACACAATCACATTTTCACACTACAGTCGAAACACAATCACATTTTCACACTACAGTCGAAACACAATCACATTTTCACACTACAGTCGAAACACAATCACATTTTCACACTACAGTTGTAAGCACGTAACCACGTTTTCACACGACAGTAAAACACACAATCACGTTTTCACACTACAGTCGTAAATGCATAATCACGTTTCCACACTACAGTCATAAACACACAATCATATTTTCACACTACAGTCGTAAACACACAATCACGTTTTCTCACAGTCGTAAATGCATAATCACTTTTAAAATCCATGCTTTTCTGTCCTCTGCCAGACCGAAGCTGGCTCTTTCCTGGAGATCAGCAGTTAAACATTATGTATGAGGGATATTATGTGCTCTGAAGCAGGGGATGGTTTAATTAGCAACATTCAGCTTCCAACAGTACAGGTCAGGCATCATTCATCTCAACTTATCTGAGATATTTCTGTCCAAGTAAGATTAACCACATAGACAAATTGAATTAAAAGAACAGATCCAAATCCAAATCCTCAGAATTGCCCATCCTTGTAACTGCATTGTCATCCACCTAATAGCAGAACTTCAACCTGAGCAAATAAAAATATCATGTGAAATATACTGTGTGTGTGTGTGTGTGTGTGTGTGTGTGCATGTCTGGGTCTGTGTCTGGGTGTTTTATAGAATGCCTACTGTGATGTGATATATTGTTTGTGTTTGTGCTATTAGTCTCCTCTAATGAGTGCTTCCCTTTTCCGGAAGATTCTATTTTAGTTGGAGTTGTGTGTGAACAGGGCTGCAGCATTGTTACATTACATTACATTACATTACATTACTGGCATTTGGCAGACGCTCTTATCCAGAGCGACATACAGTTGATTAGACTAAGCAGGAGACAATCCTCCCCTGGAGCAATGCAGGGTTAAGGGCCTTGCTCAAGGGCCCAACGGCTGTGCGGATCTTATTGTGGCTACACCGAGATTAGAGCCACCGACCTTGCCTGTCCCAGTCATTTACCTTAACCACTACGCTACAGGCCGCCCCCCATTGTTAGTTGGAGTTGTACATGAACAGGGCTGCAGCATTGTTAGTTGGAGTTGTACATGAACAGGGCTGCAGCATTGTTAGTTGGAGTTGTACATGAACAGGGCTGCAGCATTGTTAGTTGGAGTTGTACATGAACAGGGCTGCAGCATTGTTAGTTGGAGTTGTACATGAACAGGGCTGCAGCATTGTTAGTTGGAGTTGTACATGAACAGGGCTGCAGCATTGTTAGTTGGAGTTGTACGTGAACAGGGCTGCAGCATTGTTAGTTGGAGTTGTACATGAACAGGGCTGCAGCATTGTTAGTTGGAGTTGTACGTGAACAGGGCTGCAGCATTGTTAGTTGGAGTTGCACATGAACAGGGCTGCAGCATTGTTAGTTGGAGTTGTACGTGAACAGGGCTGCAGCATTGTTAGTTGGAGTTGCACATGAACAGGGCTGCAGCATTGTTAGTTGGAGTTGTACGTGAACAGGGCTGCAGCATTGTTAGTTGGAGTTGCACATGAACAGGGCTGCAGCATTGTTAGTTGGAGTTGTACGTGAACAGGGCTGCAGCATTGTTAGTTGGAGTTGCACATGAACAGGGCTGCAGCATTGTTAGTTGGAGTTGTACATGAACAGGGCTGCAGCATTAGACATGGCCTGGGCGGTCGTAATGGGGCTAGGTCTGTTTGCGTGGGAAATGGATTACATTCTCTACATAGCTGACCACCATCAGGGCACTTCCAGTGAGCACATTTGTCTCTTGTGCTCTGCTAGGGATGGGATGCAGGGCAAGTGCGTTTTATCTCCCAGCCTTCTGGGCTTCCTGTTGCGTTTCTGAGTTAAGATGGCGGCCACATCACATCATCTCACTGATGGCTCCAGCGGCAGCGGCTCTTTTTCTCTCTGCAGGGACCCAGAAGGTTCCCTCTAAAGCCACTCCTCCAGCGGTTAATGGTCTGTTTGCAGAATATCCATGACTCATTCGTGTGTGGCCTGCGAATTCTCTGAGTCTCTGATATTAAGTGGACATCCTGTTTTTCACCCACATTTACATCAGCATGGAGGCTTTTAGCAGAATGGTGATTTTACACGCTGTCTGTTCAGTTGATTTTTTCTCACAGGGTTTGAGCTGGTTTCTCCATGGACAGCCATGAAAATGTATAAGAACTGGAGACTCAGTGGTGCATGAAACCAGTTCATGGAGGCGGCCATGTTGGACTGTGGGGCTTTTTGGCACCAGAGCAGTGCATGCTGGGTACCTAGATGTGAAGAGACGAATAAGAATCTTTTTTACGGCTGAAAAGAAAAGGTCCCTGGAGAGTAATTAGTTCAGTGTGAAGACATTTTAGAATTTAAAAGTGCTGTCTAAGACAGTATAATTTCACCAGGGTGAAGTCGTAGGTTTAAATGGTCTTCAATGAGCTGCAGTACCTCCGGTGACCACTGGAGTCTGGAGCTTCTGGGGGAACGTCAGTCCCTGCTCCTCGGGTGTCAGCAGTCCAGCAACCAGTTCAGACCCAAAACACCAGGCGAGGCAACTCTGTAATCAGCCATTTTAATTGATTTGTGCAGAGTAACAAAGTAAACCAGTGCAAACTGCGGCTCTCCAGGACCAGGGTTTATGATCTCCGCCCAAGAGTATCGTTTAGGTTTGTGACTGGTGGATGTTAGTTTTTGATCGTAAACACGGTTCAAACAAGGGCAGAGAAATAAGACGGTAAATTCAGTTTTTTTGTCTTTGCGTTTTGACCGGCACAGCAGACAGACAAGCTCTGATGAGTAAACAGATTATTCCCAAGGGTGTTTTAGACACTTCCCCTGACAGATGAGCCTTCATACCACAACATAATATACGGCGTAGCAGGTCGCCTTTCTGGGCACTGAACCCCAATGGCTGCCTGTACCGGTCTTTAAAGTAGGTGTCGTCTTTTTATAATGTGTTTCTGATTTCCTGCTGCGGCCCTTAACCCTGCATTGCTCCGGGGGGTGTCCCGTGCTTAGTCTAATCAACTGTAAGCCACTTTGGATAAAAGTGTCAGCTAAAATCAAGAAACAGGTTACCCAGCTTGCATCGCAGTATATTACTCCCTGTATTGGACCAATGGAAGGCTGCCAACCCAGTTTTAAAGACGACAGACTGTATAAGTGCCCTTATGTTACGAGACATTTATTTTCTCTTAAAAAACCTGCTTAGCACTTATATAACAGCTTGGGGTGGGTGTGGGGTTGGTGGGGGGCGGGGGTTCCTGTGGGAAGTTCTTTCGCTTTTTCCCCACAGTAGAACTCCTTCGTTGTCATAGTAAAAGCACGTTTTTAAATGTCTACATGGTTAAGAATTTATACCCTCAAAGGGCCAAAAATGGCATTGTAAAACGCAGCGATTCATATCCAGTATCCAGTTGTATAATAGCGAGCAGTCATTCTACCAGGAGCCATACGTTCCTGTTAAACCTTCCACTGGTCTGCTGTCTTTAATCTACCAGGAGCCATACGTTCCTGTTAAACCTTCCACTGCTCTGCTGTCTTTAATCTACCAGGAGCCATACGTTCCTGTTAAACCTTCCTCTGCTCTGCTGTCTTTAATCTACCAGGAGCCATATGTTCCTGTTAAACCTTCCACTGTGCCATTGTCTTTAATCTACCAGGAGCCATACGTTCCTGTTAAACCTTCCACTGCGCCATTGTCTTTAATCTACCAGGAGCCATACGTTCCTGTTAAACCTTCCACTGTGCCATTGTCTTTAATCTACCAGGAGCCATATGTTCCTGTTAAACCTTCCACTGCGCCATTGTCTTTAATCTACCAGGAGCCATACGTTCCTGTTAAACCTTCCACTGCGCCATTGTCTTTAATCTACCAGGAGCCATACGTTCCTGTTAAACCTTCCACTGCGCCATTGTCTTTAATCTACCAGGAGCCATACGTTCCTGTTAAACCTTCCACTGCGCCATTGTCTTTAATCTACCAGGAGCCATACGTTCCTGTTAAACCTTCCACTGTGCCATTGTCTTTAATCTACCAGGAGCCATATGTTCCTGTTAAACCTTCCACTGCGCCATTGTCTTTAATCTACCAGGAGCCATACGTTCCTGTTAAACCTTCCTCTGCTCTGCTGTCTTTAATCTACCAGGAGCCATACGTTCCTGTTAAACCTTCCACTGTGCCATTGTCTTTAATCTACCAGGAGCCATACGTTCCTGTTAAACCTTCCACTGCTCTGCTGTCTTTAATCTACCAGGAGCCATACGTTCCTGTTAAACCTTCCACTGTGCCATTGTCTTTAATCTACCAGGAGCCATACGTTCCTGTTAAACCTTCCACTGCGCCATTGTCTTTAATCTACCAGGAGCCATACGTTCCTGTTAAACCTTCCACTGTGCCATTGTCTTTAATCTACCAGGAGCCATATGTTCCTGTTAAACCTTCCACTGCGCCATTGTCTTTAATCTACCAGGAGCCATATGTTCCTGTTAAACCTTCCACTGCGCCATTGTCTTTAATCTACCAGGAGCCATACGTTCCTGTTAAACCCTCCACTGGTCTGCTGTCTTTAAATTTGATAACAAATGAAAATATACAACTGCAACCGGGTACCATACAAACCAACAAAACCAACATTTTCTCTAAATATTTAACTCATATGAAATATCTCACATCACATTTTTGAATTTCTCAGATTTGACATGATTTTAGAAGTTAATTTTACTCAGGAGGGAGCAGAGAGCAGTCTGTTAGCTGGAAGGCACGGCCAGTTCCGGGTCCATAAATAATAGGGAGATTTTGGGAATTACATCTTTCTTTTCTTAAAATACACTTGGCACCCACCTAGGGGCTGAAAACCTCCAATTCCCTCTCCAGATCTGTAACAGCCAATCGTGTGCAAGCGCCACACGCCACACCACACAGCAGCCCCTCCCCAGAGGAAACCACTCACCCTTAACTCACCCTTACAGAAGTAGCACACCCTGCCTTTTTAACATTAAAATACCCTCTGTCTTTTAGTCACATTTGCCACATGTCAGGTGGGTTTGATAAAAAGGTGATTGTAATGGAGTTAACACTGGAAACATCATCCTCTGGTAGTTGTGATGGTAGTGAGCTTGGTATTCATTAGACTTATTTTTTTGACTCTTGCTGTTGTAGCCTATCCACTTAGAGTTATGATGCGTTACGTGTTCAGAGATGCTCTTCTGCACACCACTGTTGTAATGTGTGGTTATTTGCGTTACTGTCACCTTCCTGTCAGCTTTGACCAGTCTGGCCATTCTCCTCTGACGGCTCTCATTAACAAGACGTTTCTGTTTGCAGAACTGCTGCTCACTGGATTTGTTTTCGTTTCTTGCACCATTCTCTGCAAACTCTAGAGATGAGTGAGCATGAAAATCTCAGGAGATCAGCAGCTCCTGTGATACTCAAATGACACTGTCTGCCACCAACAATCATTCCATCTTCAAAGTCACATTTCTTCCCCATTCTGATAGTTGATGTGAAGATGAACTGAAGCTCCTGACCCGTATCTGCATGATTGTAAACATTACACTGCTGCCACACAATTGGCTGATTAGATAATCACATGAATAAGTGGGTGTAATAAAGGAAAAATGTTTCTAATAAAGTGTTTGGTGAGTGTACATGCATCTTCCATATGCACAAAGATGCTATCGGCATACTTTTAACGTTTGAAGTTTAGGAAATGGTGACCTCTGTATGAGGACGATAATGATAAATTAATTTGGTAATTTAGCAAAGGTTTTTGTATTCTGTTTTATTAGTGTTTATTGTTATTCTGTATTACCAAATCATTGCTGCCTATTATGAAACTTTAAATTGCAGCTGAGTTATAGCTATAGCCATATATTTGGAAATGCTACAGTAGCTGTGTCCTTATTCTCACTCCGTTCCCTTCGTGGAGACGGTTTTCTTGCCACAGATAAGAGCGGGGTCTTTAAAAGAGAACATCAATACCATGTTTTAAATGTAATATGCATGCGTACTGAGAGACGCGGAACCTACTTCACAGAGGAGAAGTCTTGCGGTATTCCGGGCTCTGACATTCCTCCTTCCCGCTCTGAAGCCAGAGAGTCACATTCCTCACTCCCTCCATCCCTGATAAACAGCCTCTCCAACTCCAACTTTCTAAAAGTTTTTTTTTTTTGTCTCATTACGAGGCTTGAAAGGACGCCCTGGAGGCGGTTCTGAAACTTTTAAGCCGTTTATTCTTTCATTGACATCTTGATGTTTCTGCGCTTTCTGTCTTTAAAGCTGACTGACGTGCCTCTTCTTTCTCTCGTGCCGTCTGTACTCCCCCGGAATAAAGACCCCAGGTTTAGCAACAGGCTGCGCCTGGCGGTGTGCTAACGTACAACACACAGCTCCGCACGCTCAGATACAGACCTATAGAGAAGACTTAAGTATGTTAGAAATAATATTGTACACCTAGATATAACACTAATACTCTTTTGCTAAATAAGACAAAAATATTGGCAATGAGGTGACAGAGTTCGACTAATTTCACGATTTTCCAATGGGGTAAAAAAATTCCACTTGTCAGCACAAACCGTAACTTAAATCGAGCAATTTGTTACTAAAGAAGGTAAGATTGTAAGACTGTGCCATTATCAGAAGAAAAAGGTGGAAAGGTGTTGTCTCTCTCTCTCTCCAGGGGTGTGGTTCGTGTGGATGTGAACCTGCAGGACGTGGACATTGACCAGTGCTCCTCCAGTGGCTGGTTCGCTGGGACCCACAGGTGCAATCTCACCACGATGGAGGTGGGTCCCTCTCCTGGTGCAGCTGGCCCTGCTGGGTGTGAATATTTCACAGCTGTTCCTGAGGTTCAGTGCTGTCTGAAATGTGTTCGACCTCCAGGTCTTCTGTCTGAAGATCGCTGTCGATGGCTTGTCAGGAGAAGGACTGCCTATCAAAACATACCTTCAAATAAACATGCAGTTATTTAATGGATAGGCAATATAAAATATTTAAGCGTGCCTGTGTGTGTGCATGCATGCCTGTGTGGGTGTGTGTGGCTGTGTGTGTGTGTGTGTGTATTTGTGTGGGTAGGTGTGTGTTTGTGTGTGTGCTGTGTGTGTGTGTGTGGCTGTGTGTGTGTGAGTGTGGGTGGGTGTGTGTGCCTGTATCACTGACTCACAAACTCACTCATTTCTCTCACAAACAGCAGATGTGTTTGTGTCATGGTTTGTGATTGGTCATCCCTCTTGTGTTAATGTGATTAGCTGATCTGAGCTGTAGCTATGTCTGATGTGATCAGGGACTGCGTTTCGGAATAATGAGCCATCCCATATTTCCTGTGGCAAGAATGGCACACAATCACACACACAATCACACACACAGGCACACACACTCACTCACACACACACTCACTCACACACACACTCTCACAAGCACACACACACACTCACACTCACACACACACACACACACACACACACACACACACACACTTGCACACACACACACACAGACACACACATGCAGTGATACACAAAATGTCGTAAATGTTTTGCTACAATTCTCACTGAACCAAAAGCATCTGAAGAGAATACACTGAGTAGTCCCACAGTAGCTGGTGTAGATAAGTGATGTTTCATCCTGGAATCACGGTCCTCTACGGCTGAGAGCGGCTGCTGTTCCCCTGTCTTCTCACCGGGGAGGTGCTGTTCCACCACCCCCTCACCGGGGAGGTGCTGTTCCCCCGTCTCCTCACCGGGGAGGTGCTGTTCCCCCGTATCCTCACCGGGGAGGTGCTGTTCCACCGCCCCCTCACCGGGGAGGTGCTGTTCCCCCGTCTCCTCACCGGGGAGGTGCTGTTCCCCCGTCTCCTCACTGGGGAGGTGCTGTTCCACCGCCCCCTCAACGGGGAGGTGCTGTTCCCCCGTCTCCTCACCAGGGAGGTGCTGTTCCCCCGTCTCCTCACTGGGGAGGTGCTGTTCCCCCGTATCCTCACCGGGGAGGTGCTGTTCCCCCGTCCTTCACCGGGGAGGTGCTGTTCCCCCGTCTCCTCACCGGGGAGGTGCTGTTCCACCGCCCCCTCACCGGGGAGGTGCTGTTCCACCGCCCCCTCACCGGGGAGGTGCTGTTCCCCCGTCCTTCACCGGGGAGGTGCTGTTCCCCCGTCCCTCACCGGGGAGGTGCTGTTCCCCCGTCTCCTCACCGAGGAGGTGCTGTTCCACCATCCCCTCACTGGGGAGGCAGGTGTACAGACAGTCAAGCAGCAGCACTAAATGTTCAGTTAATTACTTGAGTGGAAAGAAAACCAGGGTTGGATTTGGATTTTATGTCCAGATTTTCTGATCCCTGTTCTACAGAGGCTCATATAGATGTACAGCATTCATTCACTATTAGAAACATAAATATACATTTTTTATGTTGTGCCGGTGAATTCTATCCTTGAGGGCAGCGGTCTCAGGCTCCATAGGAATGTACCTTCAATAAAAAATAAAAACATTACATTTAATGTAAAATTGAATGTAAAAACAATATTTAAAACTACACTTAAATTTAAATAATAGAGAAAAACAGCAGAACTAAGCTGTGCCTTTAATAATTTGTTTGGACATTTTCCTCCACTTCTACAGTGAGCAATATTTAGAACATAGCGGTGAATGAATAAGCATAGAGGAGTGTGCAGAGCCTCGGAGAGGAGTGTGCAGAGCCTCAGAGAGGAGTGTGCAGAGCCTCGGATGAGAGTGAGAGTGTAAGGGTCTGTGTCTCAGGGTGCTGCTCTAGTTTCGGGGTGCGTCTTCAGCGTCTTAAGCGTCTTCAGCGTGTTTTTCTGCTGCTCCCTGTGACGGGAAGAGAAGCTGCTGCAGGGGCTTATGGGTACAGTGAGCGAGCGAGCTTTCATCCTCAGCCCTGGCGCCTCTATTTTGGGGTTTTGCGGGCGAAGTTCACAAGTGACAGAACTCTGCCGCAAGAGCAATCTCCCTGAGCCTGCAGAACTGGCTCTGGATACGTTTAGCATCGCTAGGCTAATGCACACCTGATCCTGGTGTGGGGGTTTAGCATCGCTAGGCTAATGCACACCTGATCCTGGTGTGGGGGCTTAGCATCGCTAGGCTAATGCACACCTGATCCTGGTGTGGGGGTTTAGCATCGCTAGGCTAATGCACACCTGATCCTGGTGTGGGGGTTTAGCATCGCTAGGCTAATGCACACCTGATCCTGGTGTGGGGGTTTAGCATCGCTAGGCTAATGCACGCCTGATCCTGGTGTGGGGGTTTAGCATCGCTAGGATAATGCACACCTGATCCTGGTGTGGGGGTTTAGCATCGCTAGGCTAATGCACACCTGATCCTGGTGTGGGGGTTTAGCATCGCTAGGCTAATGCACACCTGATCCTGGTGTGGGGGTTTAGCATCACTAGGACAATGCACACCTGATTCTGGTGTGGGGGTTTAGTATCGCTAGGCTAATGCACACCTGATCCTGGTGTGGGGGTTTAGCATTGCTAGGCTAATGCATGCCTGATTCTGGTTTCATGCAGGCCATATATAAAGTGACCTGCTTTGCGTGATGGAACCTCTTGTGCTGCACTGGGGTTTTTCTCCTAAACCATGTGATTACATTGGCCTATATCAGGTTTTATGCTCACTGTAGATCCTTCCATCTGCCGCTCCATCTGGGTGTGTCTGTCTCAGAGCACACACACACACACACACACAATACCATGTTGGTGCAACTGGAGATACCACCCCAGTGCCCATCCAGAGTGGAGATACCACCCCAGTGCTGCTCTAGAGTGGAGATACCACCCCAATGCCCATCCAGAGTGGAGATACCACCCCAGTGCTCATCCAGAGTGGAGATACCACCCCAGTGCTGCTCTAGAATGAAGATACCACCCCATTGCTCATCGAGAGTGGAGGTACCACCCCAGTGCTGCTCTAGAAAGGAGATACCACCTCAGTGCTCATTTAGAGCGGAGATACCACCCCAGTGCTGCTCTAGAGTAGAGATACCACCCCAGTGCTGCTCTATGGTGGAGATACCACCCCAGTGCTGCTCTATGGTGGAGATACCACTCCAGTGCTGCTCTATGGTGGAGATACCACCCCAGTGCTGCTCTATGGTGGAGATACCACCCCAGTGCTGCTCTACAGCCATGGTGCCCACATA
>NC_083768.1:1118189-1133189 GCF_963514075.1 Conger conger | reverse complement strand
TCATTTTCTCTAATTTCCTTGTCGCCCAGTTTTTAAAGTGCCTTTTGGATGCTCCACTTCCGTGTCCTACCTGGGGCTCATTATTTCTGAGCGAAAGGTCAGGAGGCACCCCAGGTATATCTCAACCCCTGACATAACGTTCATAAAACATTGTGATGACATAAATAACTGAATTGTCACCTTGAGCTATCACACATCCTTTTGCACCTTTTCTGAAAAGAGAGACTTTTTTGGGAGAACATTGGGTGAACTGTGTTTCTCTGAATTGGTAGGAATCCATGTTTGTGTGTGTGCTTACCTGCCACCATTTAAAGGTGTCGTCAGACAGCATGGCGTTCTTCTGTGACAAGAGCGGCGATATGGACGTGTTAAAGCGCTTCCTGAACCAGGGGTCTTCATCCTTAACAGAGATGCACTGGCGACAGGCACACAGTGCCCTGGAAACGGGTTTGTCGGACCACCGAGAGACAAGTTGTGATAAGTATGATGACGTATTGCTGGAGCTAAATAAAACTATGGTAGTAGCACAGATGCAGAACAGCACAATCAAAAGCTTTCTTGTCCGATTCTTGAGGTCCACCATTTTGTAAATGATATGTGTTTACAGACTGGAAAGTTGCAAAAAGGAGGGAGAACTTCCTCAATGGAGGGTTTGACTTCAGACGAGGGTTTGAAAGGATTGTATCAGAGTTGCATCAAAGTGCACGACCCATTCAGGCAGGGAATGTCATACTTTCAGAACAGTTCTCAGGTGCACAAAACCTGCACAGTAAGTCATGTCTGAATAGGAGGAAAAATGTGACGGTTTGAAGTGCAAGTTTGTGCTTCCTGTTAGAGGGAGGGGTCCTGCTTTCTTCTTTTTGACTGAATGAGGTGGTAAAGAGATGGTGAAGCTGCTCTCTGCTGGAAATCACCCACCTAGAAAGAAAACAAAGGAGGACTGATTACACTCAACATATCTATGGTACATATCAGTAATGGGCCTGGAGCATTACCTAACAGAGGGGATTGCTCTCCGTAGAATCCATTGGAGCACATAAACAACTTAAATATTACCAGATTATTCAAAAAACTAAAATCCAACCTGAGACTGCTACACTTAAGGAAAATCTAATGTTTCTGCTTAAAAATCTGTCAAATGAACATGTACATGTAAGCTATTGTAAGTATTCACTGTTCTGCATGTAAATGAGCGGCTTAGCACAATAGACACATAGACAGCAAGGTTTATTTTGAGGGGACATAGTGCATTGAAGGTGAGTATAACAGTCGTAATTCTCGATAAGTTTGGTTAATGTACTATCAATATTAATTTGTTCTGTATAAATTTATATCAATACATGTAGTCTGGTGCAACCAGGCACACACAAAAAAAAAAATTAATGTACTGTATAATACTGTGATCATATCGCGTACAGTTTATGTATATTACAAAACCAAATGTAGATACTTTGTATCTTATATTATTTGGTGTACCCAAATATTACTTTGTCATAAAAGATGCCTTGGGTCCATACAATGCCCATACTACTTCTGATAAACTACCTACAAGGAGATAAAATAATAGGTAGATATTGCACATGATTATAGTTACATATTGCACATGGTTATAGTTAGATATTACACGTGATTATAGGTAGATATTGCACATGATTATAGCTACATATTGATTATAAGTTGATATTACATGTGATTATAGGTAGATATTGATTATAAGTTGATATTACACGTGATTATAGGTAGATATTGCTCATGATTATAGTTACATATTGCACATGATTATAGGTAGATATTACACGTGATTATAGGTAGATATTACACATGATTATAGGTAGATATTGATTATAAGTTGATATTACACGTGATTATAGGTAGATACTGCACATGATTATAGCTACATATTGATTATAAGTTGATATTACACATGATTATAGTTACATATTGCACATGATTATAGGTAGATATTACACGTGATTATAGGTAGATATTACACATGATTATAGCTACATATTGATTATAAGTTGATATTACACGTGATTATAGGGAGATATTGATTATAAGTTGATATTACACGTGATTATAGGTAGATATTGATTATAAGTTGATATTACACGTGATTATAGGTAGATACTGCACATGATGAGCCGCGGTGGCGTAACAGGCTAAGACGCAGCAGACTTGCGGTTGCAGTTTGCTGCAGTTGCACACCGGGGTTCGATTCTCGGTCCTGCCAAAAGCCAAGTTTGACCGGCTCACGTGGGGCAGCAATAATTGGCTCGCTGCTCCAGAGGGAGGGTTATTAGATCGCCGCACAATAAGCACCTCGGGCGCCTCGGAATCACGGCAACGGGCACGAGACGAGACGGCTTGAAGAAGGCGTGTCGCTCTCATTCGGGCCGCCCAGGGATGGGGTACGGGCGGTACATCTAATACGACTACCTCCAATTGAATCAGACGAGGTACAATTGGCTACCAAATTGGGAGAAAAAGGGAAAAATCTGAAAAATTTTAATAAAAAATAAAAAAAAGATATTGCACATGATTATAGGTTGGTATTGCAGTGACTATAGGGAGATATTGCACATGATAATGAGTTGATATTGCACGTGATTGCACTCTTTAGGTTCAATCTCCCACACCAGGCAGGTTAGAGGTTCCTCATTTTATGAGAGTTCTACAGTCCCCTCCAAAAATATTTGAATAGCAATTTCTTTGTTTTTGCTATACACTGAAGACAATTGAGTTTGAGGTCAAAAGATGTAGATGAGATGACAGATCTGAAATTCAGCCTTTATTTCCTGGTATTTTTGTCTAGATTTGTTAAACAACTAAGAACATCACCTTTTATATCAGACCACCCATTTGTGTTAGAAATGATAAACCAACATCAAGACCAGAGAGCTGTCTTTGGGAGAAAAGCAAGCCATTTTGAAGCTTAGAAAAGAGGGGAAATCCATTGCACAAGCATTGAGGATAGCTTGTACAACAACTTGGAATGACCTGAAAAAGAAAGAAACCACTGGTGTACTGAGTGTTGGTGCGTTTTGCTTGTTGTTGCGCTTTTATTGAAAACATCAGCTAATCAGAGAAAATAGTGAATTACACCCACCAGTAATGGTGCTTCTGGCAAATCGACCCTGATTGAAAAGATATTAAAATAATGTAAATGAAACATGACATGCCAAAGAAGGCGTATTGCTAGGTGGCGTAGCCACAAACCATATCACAAACCATGTATAAAAATGATATATACAGTTAATAATAATAATTTAGTTTGTAAGTTTTTAATGATATTAAATTAACATTTATTTACACACACTCAAATTTAATTACCATACACGTGAAGATAATTTGGGACAGCCTGAAAATAAAAAGATTTAAAGAAGTAAAAAATTATATTCAAAATGTTTTACTTTATTTTGTGGCAGTAATATGTTGTACTTGATAATCAGTATCATGCATGACATTTGAATCATCTTAACAAATAAGGCCCAAATGCTACACTGTGTCCCGGTACCCTGTCTCCTGCCTACTTCCTGGGTGACCATCGCCACGCCCACGTCAATGAGTGAGTCACAGAATAAATGTCATGTGACCACGATCAATTTATATACACGGTATTTGAGGTAAAAATGCTGAATGACAATGATTAGCTAGTCAAGGCGAAAAACTCAAAATACTCAATGCGTCCCAAATTCTGAATCTGAATTCACCCTAATGTAGTGAATAGTAAAACCAATAAATAAACGTTATTTGTGATGAACGAGTAGGCTACATTCAGTCTATCGACTAAAAGCGGTAATAGCTAAACCAGTGTTCAGTTAATTTTTTTGTATAGAAATGTGTAGGGTGTGTTGTAGATATTTACTCCATAAAAATATGTTCTTTTACATATTAGACACATGAAATAAGCCACGGTTATGCTTCAAAAAAATATTGATTTTTTTTAAAAGAAGAAAAATGACAAATTGAACGCCATATCTGGGTTAAGGGAGCTGCATCTTGACTGGGCATTGTAAGATGGAAATGAGGGTTTTTAAGAACAGGCTGTATAGACCTATGTTTGTTAATGGATTCACGGCAAGATCCTGCAGTGCATAGCCTTATACGCGATTACGCGAATATATTGCAAAATACGACGTCTGCTGTCCAAATTCACTCTTTATTTAGTAAACTATACAAGGTGCATCTCAAAAAATTTGTATATCGTGGAAAAGTTTCTTTTTTTTTCTGTCATTTATTTCAAAAAGTTAAACTTTCATATATTCTAGATTCATTTCACATGAAGTGAAATATTTCAAGCCTTTTTTTGTTTTAATCTTGATGATTACGTCTTACAGCTCCAGTATCTGAAAATATTACAATATTACATGAGACCAGTCAAAAAAAAGATCTATAATACAGAAATGTCGTTCTCCTTATATAAAATAGTGTCAGAAGTAAAACTAAAAAAGAAATACTACAACAAAGTTAATCAAACCAGCGCCACCATTCATGTGAATAACTTACCTTGATGTCCGCTGCGGGAAAGGTGAAGTTACATTTCCATCGCCGATGAGGACTGAAAAAACAAAAGCATTTATGCACCTACACTACAGGTGCGTCCCAATAGACGGAAAGTGTATAGGCATACAGCACTCCTTTGCGCCACATTATTTCGCAGAAGTGGAGGAGTGGCCCTGGGGGAGTGGAGTGAAGGATGGTGGAGTGAAAGATTGTGGGACGCAGTCTAGCACTGAATGGGGGCGAGTCGCGCACATTAAACTATGAGAAGTTAACGAGCACACCTGCGGACGATGGCGTATGACAGGTGAACACAGCGATGCAGCTTACGCCAGCCGGCAAACGCAAATGATCGGCCGAAATGGATAAGCCGTTTATAAACGGTATAGAATTGCGTCAGGACTTTCAATATTTAGAAGAGGTGAATTTGTCCCCCCAAAACATAATGAATGATAACCTCCTCCCCAGTACAGGTATAAATAACAGCACAGAGGGTCTAAACGCTTAGATATCTTTCTTGCCTATTTTACAATTATTTCATACACCCGCAGTTGCGATATGTCTACCGTTGCGGAAGCATGATAGTGTCATGAATCAAGTGTAAATAGCTATCACGCTTGTTTTACCTTCAGTGTTTCTGAATGAGAGTATATGCGGATGAAACGCTAACGTTATCTAGTTTATAACTTGTGCCTGAAGTTATCTGAGGTGCGTTCAGCAAACAGGCGAACGTTTGCAAACAATTAAAGTTTTTTCCGTTAGCATTCTGTTCGCTGTGTTTGCAAACGGTCTGAAAGATTTGCGGCGAACAATGAGGAAGCTGGACTGAGGTAAATGTGAAGATAAATTGATGCAGAAGAGGAGTAAATTGGTTCATAAAAATTCACCAGAATGCAGGAAATTAAGTGAGAGATTTCCTGGGGGAGAACACCCAATGTTGAAATGAAACCTATGCCCCTTGAGTACTAATATACTATATTAACACACTTACTGTCTGTCTAACTAATAAACTAACAGTCACTTATTTTGGGTATTTAGATTTATACACTTACTATAACTTACAAACAATTATCTCCCATTTCTAGTCTGCTCTGTAACTCCGCCTCTCTGTTCTATCACTATGTAATGTCCACGTTCTAATCCGGAGCCGAATGTCTTTCATGTGGGTCTGTGGGCATCCAGTCCACGTTTTCATTTCCTCTTTGTTATTGTATCAGTACCCTATTATGTTCTCCGCATGTTGTCCATTTGTTTAGCCCACCTCACTCCCGTGCCCCGCCTAGTTTGGTCTGGTCTTGGTATTTAAACACCTGTCTCTGCATTGTTCTTTGTCTGAACGTTGATCAATATCGGGTTGCCAATTCATAGTAAGCCTGTATATTTGAGATTCAAGAACGACACGAGTTTGCCTCATCCTTCTGGTTTTTTTTGCTTGTTTGATTATTTGATTATTCGTTTTGGCCCTTTTTGTACTCCAGCTTGTGACTCTCAGATTATAGGCCCCTGCTTTGTTTTTTGACCATTATTTTGCATCTCGATTCTGGCATTGTTTGAACTCTGTTTACCTGGCTTGATTCTGGGATTGTTTGAACTCTGTTTACCTGGCTTGATCCTGGACTGATTAAAGAACAACATTTTTGCATACTCCCGGGTCTGTGTCTGGGTCCTCTGAACGGTACCTCACACATAAAATTAAAGAAAACCAAAACGTAGTCGTGGTTACAGGCAGAAGGTCGATAACAGTAAGGCAGTCCAAACAGGCAGATAAACAGAAACAAAATCCGGGATGTGAGATATAGCTCAAGTCTGGAGACATGGAACACTGGATGGAGTCAGGCCCTATGCCTGGAAGGTGGGGGTGTGATGGGAGATGGAGTCAGGAATTGAGAAGGTGGGGGGTGTGATGGGAGATGGAGTCAGGCATTGAGAAGGTGGGGGGTGTGATGGGAGATGGAGTCAGGCATTGAGAAGGTGGGGGGTGTGATGGGAGATGGAGTCAGGCATTGAGAAGGTGGGGGGTGTGATGGGAGATGGAGTCAGGCATTGAGAAGGTGGGGGGTGTGATGGGAGATGGAGTCAGGCATTGAGAAGGTGGGGGGTGTGATGGGAGATGGAGTCAGGCATTGAGAAGGTGGGGGGTGTGATGGGAGATGGAGTCAGGCATTGAGAAGGTGGGGGGTGTGATGGGAGATGGAGTCAGGCATTGAGAAGGTGGGGGGTGTGATGGGAGATGGAGTCAGGCATTGAGAAGGTGGGAGTTGTGATGGGAGACGGAGTCAGGCATTGAGAAGGTGGGGGGTGTGATGGGAGATGGAGTCAGGCATTGAGAAGGTGGGGGGTGTGATGGGAGATGGAGTCAGGCATTGAGAAGGTGGGGGGTGTGATGGGAGATGGAGTCAGGCATTGAGAAGGTGGGGGGTGTGATGGGAGATGGAGTCAGGACATGGCGGCCCCGAGGAGCAATGATGTGCATCCTCCACCCAGGCGAGCGAGGCCTCCCAGGAGGGCAGGGATTTCTCCACCAGGCAGCGCAGTGTCTTTGCCGACTCCTGGCTCGTCCGCTCAGTCTGGCCGGCGGTCTGGGGGTGAAAGCTAGACAGCAGCTGGGTCTTGGCCCCCAGAGCGGACAGCATGACCTCTAAAAGCGACTGGAGAACTGAGGGCCACGGCCCCTGGTCACCTCCAGGGGCAGGCCGTGCAGACGGAAGGCGTGGAGGAACAGGAGCTCCGCTGTCTCTTTCCAGGAGGGTAGTTTGGGGAGAGCAAACGAAGTGAACAAACTTCAAAAACTGGTCCACCATGATGAGGACCACGGACGCCTTGGTTTTGCCACAATGGCTTTTTATGTTTCGTTTTGGTCGAAGCTTTCTCTGTCAGAGAAACTTTGCTGGGCCTGAAAAACTCAAATTAGCGTTTCCCTAAAACTTTTTCCCTCCGTCTTGCGACCACAAACTTGCCAACTATTAATGGATGGGGAAATAATTCAGTACATCTTGTTTCAAAATGCATAAAATAAAGGTATATTTTAATGACAATCAAAATGGCAGAGATGCAGGTTGCTTAGCTTTGCAGTGGCATAGCTTTGTCAGATAGGCAAATGAGGGATTGTAACAGACATTTAAACCAGGAGTGCCCAAATTTTTGCACCCCACTGTAAAAATACTTGGAAATAAAAACTGAAATTCGGATACGAATCTCATGTACAGCTTCTGACCCCAATTGTCTTCAGTGTATAATTGGCCTTGCTGTTCCAATCATTTTGGAGGGGACTGCATAAACACAACAAAACCAATGGTCACCATTTTAAATAAATTGTTACATTTGTGGTGTTAAATATGTCAAATATGTCACTGTAGAGAATACTGGCTGTTGACAGTACGGCATGAAGCATTAACAAGTTGTGGGGTTAGGGTCTGTGAATGTGGATTAATCTTTCAGTCTAGAAACCCCACCCCTCATCTCCATCCTTGAGAACAATTATTTTCTTGCAGTTGTACTTGTACTCCCAAATGTTAACTCGAATTTTCTTGCAGAATATGAATATCATACTTTCTCTGTCACTCTCTCTTGCTCTCTCTCTATCTATTGGACTCTATCTATCTCTCCGACACACACTCAAAAAGAATACCCCTTGCTAGGTCATCACAACTGCTCTCCTTCATAATATTATGCCCACAGAGACTAAAACACAGATTTGTTAACAGCTCTTGGTGAAGTTTTCAAACGCCACTCACACACAAGAACGAGTTGCCAGAATGAAAACAACCCCATTATTCTTGCGGAAATGCAACTACGGTATGCAACTATAAAAAAAAATGTTAAAACCTCTTAAAAGCTTTCTATGAACTAGCCAGCTAAATTGCTTGTCATCACGCATGCACGCCATGACGTCACTTTCACGCTGACGTCTTTTTTTTAAGGTGCTGCTGCGCCGATGTTATTAATCTTGCAGAATGTGAAGTTGATTCATTTTGTAATGATGCTGATGAAACAATATCTGTATTTTGGGAAGGTATATATTGCCATGTTTTCTGGAATGATACAAAGAAACTTACAGATGGTACAATCGATTGTTTTTTTAAATTTGTGCTACTGTGTTTTCAAAAAATGAGAAGGTAAACATAAACCGTAAAATGTTTGTTATCAACCTTCTCTTAATTTGAGCAAAATCTCATATCCATTCCAGCGAATATGCTAATCAGAAACCACATTTTGTAGTATTTCAGGCCTTATTAAATCACACTTGCTTTACATAATGTGGTGTAAAGCCTAGCCCCAGTTCTAAAGCCATTGAGACTGCGTGTAATGGCAATTTTCTAGCCATCCATTATATTACATCAATCAACCTGTAATATACTTAGATCCTGTGATATTATATATATCTTTGTTGAGTTCAATAAAAAAGTGTTTTTATTTACAGATATTATTTTCTCAGAATCTTGCAATATGTTTGCAAGGCCCCACAAACTAAAACTGTCTAGTCTCTCTTCCGAATTCAGAATTCAGACTTTATTGCTCAGGAAGCGTAATTGTTCAACACATGAACACGTTTTAGTTTACGGTAACATCCATCCATCCATCCATCCATTATCTGAATCCGCTTATCCTGATCAGGGTCGCAGGGGGGCTGGAGCCTATCCCAGCATACATTGGGCGAAAGGCAGGAATACACCCTGGACAGGTCGCCAGTCCATCGCAGGGCACACACACCATTCACTCACACACTCATACCTACGGGCAATTTAGACTCTCCAATCAGCCTAACGTGCATGTCTTTGGACTGTGGGAGGAAACCGGAGTACCCGGAGGAAACCCACGCAGACACGGGGAGAACATGCAAACTCCGCACAGAGAGGCCCCGGCCGACGGGGATTCGAACCCAGGACCTCCTTGCTGTGAGGCGGCAGTGCTACCCACTGCACCATCCGTGCCGCCTTTACGGTAACATAGTTTCCAAAATTAACGAGACACTCACATATACAATTATGTGCTACAGCGCTTAGCCAATTTACAGTAAAAAGTTCGTTCGCCAACCCGGATGGCACAATATTCTCAGTGTTGTATAGCGCATTATCAATGTTTCTGCATGTTCACACTTGAGATTACATTCTTTGTTGGGCAAAATTGCCCTTGTGTGGCATTCAACACACATTCAGTACGTTTGCCTTTATGTTTAGCTACGTACCATCTGCAAAATTATTTCTAAACATTCATTACATTAATTTGAAGGGAAGAACAATCAGCCACAGAGTTTGGTCTATATTCTGGTGAACTATATTCGAGTCTAATCCTAAAACATAGACGTCCAACAACATCTTCCTTTTCTTTTTATTATTATTTCATTCATTTTTTAATCACAAACATTTATGTTCTTGAATTTCTGTTTTTTCTTTTCTTTTTTTCTGTTTTTACTTCAGGATAATGCTAATCAAGCTAATAGGAATTGCCGTTACATTGTTCGAAATAAGTAGACACATTTATTATAACAGAACAATATGCACATGCCCATACAGGATACGAATAGTCACTGCATCAGCGTCTGTGATATTAATTGATATAGCCCACTTACTTCCGATCTTAGGCTCCCCGTGCTTGAGAAACTGATATTACATTACATTACATTGATATCCTTTGGAGTCATTCCATAGTCAAACCTTTATTTCCATCTTTTTTAACCCAAAGGAAAGAAACCACAGTAAAAGCGTATACCGTTGATAATGGTCGATGATAACTGTGGAGAGGCGCCAAAGCGTGCTCTATTTAAAGTAGTGCCATAGCAGCGGTCGTCGCGTATGGGAAAATAGTGGCTACTGTAGATCGGGTAAAAGACTATCGGATTTTTAAATACCCTTTTGTGGTAACGCGGGTAACCAGGGACAAGTGCACTGAAAACCCAAGAGGCAAGTTCAGTTCAAAGAGCAGGAACTGACCACAAAGATAAGAACTAGGGCCGTGGCCTGGAGATAACAAACAGAAGCAGCAATAAAGCAGTTTCAGCAAATATAAGGCGAGCAATAAGTTCAATAGCAGTGATAAAATAAAGATATATGTGCTTTGACTTATGCTTGTTTACAGTTCTATTTCAATTATCAGTATGCGGTGATTCGTTGTTGGTGTGTGTGTGTGTGTGTGTGTGTGTGTATGAATGAGAACCAACAATTATACAGCGTTTTGGATAAAGACGCTATATACATTTTATATTTTTTACATTTTACATTTTTGTCATTTAACAGACGCTTTTAATCCAAAGCGATTTACAAGTGCATAGGTTCTTCCACAAGTTAAAGCATCACATCCATGATGTTGTTGGGTTAGGCAAGAGGGATAGGGATATCAGAAAGTGGGCGGGGGAAATCAGGAGGGAGGACTACAGAGCATTACAGAGAATTACAATCAGAATGGCAGATAAGCAGGTTGCTTCACAGGTGGTATAAGGACCATACTGTGATAAACCTGGTGTGGGAGGAAACATTGGTGGGGGGTGGAGAGCAATAATGGACTAATTGTCTACAGCTGTGGGACGGTGAAACTCTGCATGGGACTCTGGGGGTTAAGAGACAGAGCCTAGGGTTCATTCGGGTGTTGCTGGGGAGCTGAGACCTGTTTGCTATTGCGGATCGGCACACTCTGGGGGGGAGGAGCCGTTCGCAAATTATAGTTCTGCCGGCGGTGAAGATAGGTGAGTCAGGGGAGCTGTACCAGCGCAAGGAGGGGAGGCTGGTCGCCTCCTTTAGTAAGACAGGGCCGGGGAGATTTAGGAGTGTGTGCATCCGCCTGCTCTCCAGCCCATCGTTCCAGCGTTCGGCCTGCTGCCGTGCGCTATTGGCCCCGCCGACCCAAGCTATTGTTGTCCCGGGGAGTCGGACGGAGCCACAGCCCAGACCCCGGGGGAGGGTCTCGCCAGTTCGGCGAGCTAAGTCTTTAAATCCTTATTATATTAAACTATGTTTAGTGTGTGTGCTACCTTTCCTACCCTAGTCTGTTTTATGTTACTTACATTTTAAATAATAAATAAAGATATATATTGGATCATTATCTGGAGTGTATTGTGTGTTTTCTGGTCTTCCGAAAGAGCCCTTTTCGGGATGGTTTATTACAGCCCATACATACTATTAGAACTGGGTCTTTTATTTATGGTTGACGGCCCTCTAGTGGTCACAGGGATCATTGCTTCCTTTGTTTTGTTTTTAAGTTTAATTTCTCATGTGAGCCCCCATACATGTGGTTACGTTTTAGCTGCACAGTTCTACCTTTCCACTTTGTACAATCGTGTCTTGGAAAGTATCGGTTGTAAGTACGTCATTTGAAGCAGCATATTAATGTGTTTTGTGCACTTTGTTTATGCAAGTGAACGCTGCCCTCCATTATACGTTTG
Organism: Conger conger; assembly: GCF_963514075.1. Classification (NCBI taxonomy): domain Eukaryota; kingdom Metazoa; phylum Chordata; class Actinopteri; order Anguilliformes; family Congridae; genus Conger; species Conger conger. The sequence continues at coordinate 1,121,311 of NC_083768.1, read as the reverse complement.
CCAAGCTAATGCTAGTTTCCTATTAGTAGTTAATTTGTGGACCGGAGAAAGCGGAGCAGCACTTCTCCAAATAATAAGTAGACCTACGCAACGTGATCGCACTAATGTTGGACAGTGCTTGCATAATGGTACACATTTTTAAAAAAGGAATACAATCTTGTTTGCTCACTTACGATACCTTGCAAGCTAACTAGCTAGGGAGTTTGGCAGAACAACGTTAGAGTTTACTAATGTTGCATAGCACTCCTTCAGACACTGACAAAACGCACTTCCACATCCCCGGTAGGTTTATTCCAAGTCGACCGAGGCGGATTAGGCTACCTTAACCAAATGGAAGATTTAGACAACACGCTCCCCATTTGCTTGGTTAAACATGGGATGAAAGATGCATCAGCACCTTCAACTCCCGAATTTCCTGAGGCATCTGACGTATACCTTTGGATCTGGTGCCCCCAGTTCAACAGATAGAAATAGCGAAACGGACCGAAACAGGAAGTGGCATGTTCAAGGAAACCCGTGTTATACACTGAACAAGCACTTCATTTGGAACATTTTGACATTATTACACATACTTTTTCATGCGATTATCTAATCAGCCAATTGTGTGGCAGCAGTGCAATGCATACAATCGTGTAGATACGGGTCAGGAGCTTCTGTTAGTGTTCACATCAATCATCAGAATGGGGGAAACGCGAAGGTGACAGTAACGCGAATAACCACACATTACAGCAGTGGTGTGCAGAAGAGCATCTCTGAACACACAACACATAACTCTAAAGTGGATAGGCTACAGCAGTAGAAGTCTAAAATAAATACAGAATAAAGTGCTCACTGAGTGTATGTTTTTGAAAAATAACGGATGTTTATAATGATGTTGATTAGTAAGCTCCCTAAGATGAATAGTACAAATTATAGTAGAGCCATGCTATCATTTCCCTGAAATGAATACTACAGATTACAGTAGTCATGGTGAATACTACAGATTACAGTAGAGTCATGCTGAATACTACAGATTACAGTAGAGTCATTTACTCATTTAGAGGTCAAGGTCATGTGAAGTCTTGTATTTCATGATGTAAACACGTTAGAATGATGTTCTTGGTGTCTTTTTGGGGTTTCCATGGTGCTGAATTCCATAATTTATTGATTTAGAGGTCACATGAAATCCGATATGGCCGGATGTAGACCAGCAAGGATGTACATAAAATAAATTATATTTATTCCCAATTTATTTATCTCATTCCAAAGATTAATAAACCTGTCAAATGTATATCATTGTTTGAATAAACATTGCAAATTGAAATGAAATAATGCGAAAAACCTGCAGACACACTGACCCACCAGGACTGGAATCAAACCTGCAGACACTGCGGCCCTCCAGGACTGGAGTTAAACCTGCAGACACTGCGGCCCTCCAGGACTGGAGTTAAACCTGCGAACACTGTGGCCCTCCAGGACTGGAGTTAAACCTGCGAACACTGCGGACCTCCAGGACTGGAGTTAAACCTGCAGACACACTGTGGCCCTCCAGGACTGGAGTTAAACCTGCGAACACTGTGGCCCTCCAGGACTGGAGTTAAGCCTGCAGACACTGCGGCCCTCCAGGACTGGAGTTAAACCTGCAGACACTGCGGCCCTCCAGGACTGGAGTTAAACCTGCAGACACTGCGGCCCTCCAGGACTGGAGTTAAACCTGCGAACACTGTGGCCCTCCAGGACTGGAGTTAAACCTGCAGACACTGCGGACCTCCTGGACTGGAGTTAAACCTGCGAACACTGCGGCCCTCCAGGACTGGAGTTAAACCTGCAGACACTGCGGCCCTCCAGGACTGGAGTTAAACCTGCGAACACTGCGGCCCTCCAGGACTGGAGTTAAACCTGCAGACACTGCGGCCCTCCAGGACTGGAGTTAAACCTGCAGACACTGCGGCCCTCCAGGACTGGAGTTAAACCTGCAGACACTGCGGCCCTCCAGGACTGGAGTTAAACCTGCAGACACTGCGGCCCTCCAGGACTGGAGTTAAGCCTGCAGACACTGCGGCCCTCCAGGACTGGAGTTAAACCTGCAGACACTGCGGACCTCCAGGACTGGAGTTAAACCTGCAGACACTGCGGCCCTCCAGGACTGGAGTTAAACCTGCATACACTGCGGCCCTCCAGGACTGGAGTTAAACCTGCGAACACTGCGGACCTCCAGGACTGGAGTTAAACCTGCATACACTGCGGCCCTCCAGGACTGGAGTTAAACCTGCGAACACTGCGGACCTCCAGGACTGGAGTTAAACCTGCAGACACTGCGGCCCTCCAGGACTGGAGTTAAACCTGCAGACACTGCGGACCTCCAGGACTGGAGTTAAACCTGCAGACACTGCGGCCCTCCAGGACTGGAGTTAAACCTGCAGACACTGCGGCCCTCCAGGACTGGAGTTAAACCTGCAGACACTGCGGACCTCCAGGACTGGAGTTAAACCTGCAGACACTGCGGCCCTCCAGGACTGGAGTTAAACCTGCATACACTGCGGCCCTCCAGGACTGGAGTTAAACCTGCGAACACTGCGGACCTCCAGGACTGGAGTTAAACCTGCAGACACTGCGGCCCTCCAGGACTGGAGTTAAACCTGCAGACACTGCGGACCTCCAGGACTGGAGTTAAACCTGCAGACACTGCGGCCCTCCAGGACTGGAGTTAAACCTGCAGACACTGCGGCCCTCCAGGACTGGAGTTAAACCTGCAGACACTGCGGCCCTCCAGGACTGGAGTTTAACCTGCAGGCACTGCGGCCCTCCAGGACTGGAGTTAAACCTGCAGACACTGTGGCCCTCCAGGACTGGAGTTAAGCCTGCAGATACTGTGGCCCTCCAGGACTGGAGTTAAACCTGCAGACACACTGTGGCCCTCCAGGACTGGAGTTAAGCCTGCAGACACTGTGGCCCTCCAGGACTGGAGTTAAACCTGCAGACACACTGTGGCCCTCCAGGACTGGAGTTAAGCCTGCAGACACTGTGGCCCTCCAGGACTGGAGTTAAACCTGCAGACACTGAGGCCCTCCAGGACTGGAGTTAAACCTGCAGACACTGCGGCCCTCCAGCACTGGAGTTAAACCAGCAGACACTGCGGTCCC